>NW_015389370.1:118256-148646 GCF_001527695.2 Protobothrops mucrosquamatus
CCCTCAGCCTAGGGCCACTGCAAATGAATTTACAGTAGAGGTAGACTGTGAATTTGGAAATCCCTGATTTGCTTCCCCCCCAAAAAGAAAAACAATTGTGAGGTAAATGCAATGCACAAAGAAACTAGGCTGAACTAAAACCAATTTGGGAGATATTGGGCTATAATAACAGAATCTTGCAAGTCTGCTTGTGTTTTACTTGCCCTCCCTCTTATGCCTCCTTGAATCAGGGAGAGGCCTCACTGAGCCACTTCTTAATACTACTTTTTCCCCAGGATGAAACTTTGGCAACTACGTGCCTCTGCGTGCCTTGCCTTTAGATTAAGAGGGGGAGGTGTTACTTTTGAGTGGGTTAGATGGAGAAACGAAACTTCTTCAATTCAGCTGAAGATCCGTGAGAGCCTGAAGCCTTGTCAAGGGCACCAGATCAGGTGTGGATTTGAAGCAGATGGTTCCCATAACAAAGTGAACTTGTTAATATGGATTACATAAGAGGCTGGGGGTTTGGCTGAGAGAAGTATTGTTTAAGTCTATGAATTAGTGTTGGAACCTCAGAATTAGTTTTGCTTCGACATAACCATGCTGTGTATTTAATAAACAGTAAGACTTTTGGAAATGGAATGAACTTGGAGTTTTATTTGGATACTGCAACCATGTCAAATGTCTCTCTTTTACAGGCATTTAGAGAATGGATGATCCTGTGGGCAATTTGTAGAAATCACGGTTACACTGGACTTCATTGCTTGGAGAAGTGTTCCCAAGTCAGTCCTTCTTTGAAGTGCAGGACTGCAAGTTCAATGCTTCCCACCCTGGGGAAGACTTCATTAGGGAGTGGATGGTGGGGAGGTGTAGTCTCTGTTTTTCTAGATGTACCTAGTAGAAGAAGCTTGCTTAGAAAATTTGCAAAACTCTTCTGAGCTGCGGAAAGAGATTCTTCTCCTGTCTTTGCCTCCGGTGACCTTGGTCAGTTGGTTAGATCTAAGAAAATTGCAGGTCCATCTGAGAAGAATTTCAATGAAGCAATTTATGAGGAAGTTAATTGCTGAATTATAACACAAACCAAGAAGTCTTCAGCTAAAGGACAAGCGGGTGAGCAGCACCTTCTACCAAAGGTGTCCTGAGGCTCTGCAGACCAGCATAAGAGCAGAAAGCACCTCACTCGCTGCGGGAGGCACTTACAGGCAGCAGCAGCAACGGGCCAAAAACCCTGGTGGAGCTGACCAAGCAGGAGCAATGAAGTGAAGCTCACATGCCCTGCTCCCCCCTCTCCGGTACCCAGTTCACAAGGAAGAATATGCAGGATGCAGCGACAGAATGAACGAAGATGAGGATCTTAGCAAGCTGACATTGGGCTTTCCTTTCCTTGCTCATAAGCTCATCCAGCACCCTGGGTTCTTTCTTCCCCAAACAGGGTGGGGCTGGGGAAAACATTGGCTGAGGTGTCTTCAGTCTCATTCCTGGATCCACTACATTTACACTGCAGTAACTGAACCAGTCTGTTCTATAAATGAAAATAAGTGTCAGACTGACCCCAACTCGCTCCCTAGGAAAGAACAATTCTTGTCTCCATCGGTGTTAGAGAAAAAGCATTTTTAGTAGAGATGTTGGTTGCAGCGTGAGTGAGGCAAGCTCTGAAGAAAAAACATGTGAAAATCATATATTGAAAGCAATCCCCAATGTCCAAAACCCTCCCCTGCTGGGAGAGTAGTCCAATAAAATCCCATTCTGGTGTTTTGGGAACATGGTGCCTCCGGCGCCACAGAAAATTCCTTGTCCAGGGCTGGTGTCCTTGAAGGCAGGAAGATGTCTCAGTTAGCACCTCTGGTTCCTGTCAGTGTCCATATCCCCCAATTTCCCACAAGATTCCTTCATACCTCTAGCACTCTTCCATTCCCAAATCCCACCCCCCAGTTATGGCAGTTGCTAGCAAACTTCAAAGAAGACAAAGATAAACAATTGACAATCAATTAGGTCAACCAATCTTGCCCTAAGAGTCAACAGTCAGTAGGGATGTCTACAGATGGCAGCTCTCAGGATACAGATGAAAAAAGGGTTGATTCTGTGATGGCATGGCCATCTTGACATTTTCCTCTTTGTCACAGGAAAGAAATTTGACTGCTCAGAATAACAGAATAACAGTTGGAAGGGACCTTGGAGGTCTTCTAGTCCAACCCCCTGCTTGAGAACGAGACTCTATACTATTTCAGATAAAGGGTTGTCCAATATATTCTTAAAAACTTCCAGTGTTGGAGCACCCACAACTTCTGAAGGCAAGTTGTTCTACTGGATTAATTGTTCTAACTTTGGGGAAATTCCTCCTTAGTTCCAGGTTGCTTCTCTCCTTGATTAATTTCCATCTGTTGCTTCTTGTCCTGCCTTCAGGTGTTTTGTAGAATAGGTTGCTCTGTTTGCAACCCTTCTTGGTCTCCTGTCAGAACCCAAGAACTGCTTTTCTGGATCCAACCAAGGATCCATCCAGCTGCTGAAACACTCCCAAAGATGCCCAGGAAGACAGGTGTGACCTTTAGGGGAGATCTCCAACAGCTGCTGCTCACCTCTTCTGGACTGCCATTCAGGAGAACAGGAAAAGTCCTTAAGATGAGTGGCCCTTGACAGCCGGAGGCCACGGGTGTCTGGAGACGGGCGCAAGGAGGAGTGCCACGTCACATGATATCTTTACATCCATCATGCATGATGTTGAGATGATGACATCCTGATGACTTGTATTGGATGCTTTTGACCTGATTTGCTATGGATTTCTCCATTCCTGTGTTGAGTTTCTCACCCTTTTTCCACACACTGCTCTGAAAGATCAGATGTGGGACTCCAGAAGTTTCTTTCCTACTCTGTCACCTGCCCTCTGGGTCTTGGAATCTGTGTGGGCTTAAAACAATGTTTAGTTGGGTCTAGCTCTTGGCCACGAACCTGGAACCTTGGCATGCAAGTTATACACCTTCTGGCTGTTGATCTGGTTTCTGTCTCTCCCCTCCCCTCCCCCAACTTTGTCTTTTTCCCTTCCAACTCATTTTTCAGTTGTGCATCTGGCAAAAGGACATTTTTTTCTTGCAAAGTATGCATGCACATACATTTCGGGAACATAAGCTAAACATTAGGCCCTCCCTCCAGGAAGCCACCGCGATGCCTGTCAGTCAAGAGGGGAGCGATCCATCAAGGAGGCAATTAATTACTGTCCTGTGGTGATTCACTGAACCTGCAACCTGCAAACCTCAACTGTCTTCCCTCAAAATTGAATTTCTGTGCCATGAGAATTACCCCCTCCCTGATAAATTGATTGCTAACTGGCTGGAATGAGAATCTCTGCGGTTGTCTTAACAGATCAGTAGGTAGCAAAAGAAAAGAATTTATCTCCTTCGAGGTTTCATTCTTGCCTCTTCCATCTTCTTCCGAAACAGGCTTCTGTGTGTTGGTTGATCATATCTCAACTTTTTTTTTTGTTAAGAACTACCCTGGGTGCTTAAGGGAGAGGAATTGTTCTTTCCAAAGTGAATCAGACCAACAGACCACCTCTACGTGGCTTGCCTTTAACACAACATTTTGTTAACATGAATAAATCACACCCAGACATAAATAAGATGGCGGCGCCTGGATCGGCCGCGGCTGTATTGGCTCTCAAAGGTGAAGAGTTATGGGAGGGATATTAAGGGATATGGGCCACATGATCAGGAAGGTTTTGATGTGTTTGAGCAATGTGGTGGAACTAAGGTAACATACGACTGACAATCTTTGCTGGCATGGCGAGTTTCTAGCTATTTCGGAACTGTTGGTGAGACCGTTAAAAGTCGTTGGCGCTGTTTGAAATTGTTCTGCCAGCAGCAAGATCTGACTGCTGGCCCAGTGATGGATTCTACTGCAAATCGGGGCTGTTTCCAAAGGAGGCAGAGGAGGAGAGGTCCTGGTAATATAGTAAATTGAACAATTATTAGAATAATGATTTGTCTGCATAACTGCAATAATGATGTGTCTGCATAATTGCTAGAACAATGATGTAATGCATAATCACTGGGAAAATCCACTGGGAAAGTTCTCTGTCAGTAATATGTGGCAACCAAATGTGCTCTGCACATGGATACTTTGTATGTAGCAAAACCTTCCATTGTATGCCTGTGAGAAACGTTCCTAATGTATCACAGTGTGTATTTCAATGTGTATTTATTTATTTATTTATTAATTGTATTTATATCCCGCCCTTCTCCTTTCGGACTCAGGGCGGCTGACAAATGATAAAAAGCTAACATATTACACCTAGTTAAAATTTGATTAAAATGAAATATTTGAGAATGTCAAATTTAAAAGTAATTAAAACCCCTATAAAATCCCCTAGGCCAGTCCCGCTTGCTGGAACAACNGGGGGGTAATCTGTGGCAGGAGGCGGTCTCGAAGGTAACCAGGTCCGGTGCCATGGAGCGCTTTAAAGATAATAACCATCACCTTGAAGCGCACCCGGAAGGCCACCGGTAGCCAATGCAGCTCGCGCAGAAGCGGCGTAACGTGGGAGTGACGAGTCCCTCCCAACACCGCCCGCGCGGCCGCATTTTGGACCAACTGTAGCCCTTTGTTCTTTAAGGAGGGGAGTATAAAAACTGAAGTCTAATCACGCCCTCCTCGTTCAGAATTGCCTATCTCTAATATGCTCTGGACCTTGCGCAAATAAACTTCTCTGCTAAACCCCTCTGGAATTCGTAAGAGTTCTTTCGTTTTCCACAAGACCGGGGCTTATGGAGCGAAGGAACTAGATGAGGCTGTCGGCAGACCCAGAGGAAGGGAGAGAGGCTTTTGGAGGAGTTGGTGGCGGTGGCAGCAGTGTGCTCCAGGGGCAAAAAGAAGCAAGGCCTCTTTAAGGAAAAGGCGGAAGAGTCAGGATCAGAAAAAGGAAAGGAGGCGAGATTGTCGTGCAGGAATATAAGCTAATTTGAGGGCTAATCCACATAGAGCTCCATTTCCATCTGTCCTGTTTGCCATCGTTCGCTCCCTAGAGACTAAAATGGACGATCAGAAACTTGAGCTGGCCGCGAACAAGGAGTATATATCGGAGGTGGTAACCCTTTGAGAGCCGTATGCAACAAAATTTCATTTTGATGTATGCCGATTGGTGTATATTCAAAGTGACAATAAAGTTGTTGTTGTTTGTTGTTGTTGTTGTTGTTGTTGTTATTATTATTATTATTATTATTATTATTATTATTATTATTATTATTATTATTATTATTATTATTATTATTATTATTATTATTATTGTGGTCCGAGCTGTGTCTACTGCCCATGAAAAATGGGCAGAGCGTCAATTGCACCATCCCAGCTGCCATCTTGACTCTTTTGACGTATAGCCCTATGGACATCCCTTGTGAGAACGGAATTCCCAAACTCCTGGAAGGTATCAGGTTACTTACTTCTGATTTAAGCAATGTCTGGTCCTTTTGGAGATGCTTCATTTTTTCCCCCTTTAAAATATGTTGTGTATTTGCAGAAGAAAAAAAAAACCCATAGACTCGCTTTTCCTCTCCCAAAAGAATAAGGAATCTTCTGAAGTGCTTGTGAAATATAAAAAAAAGCAGATAAATATTCACAGTTCATAGAAACACATTTGCATCCAAATGTAACAGTGGGGAGAAGCATGCAAATAATGCAGAGGGTTTCTGTGCTTTGTTGGGCTTATTTTGATTTATTGGATTTTTTAAAATCCCACCTTTATTATTTTCCATAAATAATTCAAGGCAGCGCACATATCTAATACTCCTTCCTTAGCCTATTGTCTCCTCTACAACAACCACCTTGTGTGGTGGGCAGGTGGGGCTGAGAATGCTGGCCCAAGGTCTCCTAGCCATGTTTTTCATACCTAAGGCAGGACTAGAACTCACCATCTCCTGGTTTCTAGGCCAGCATTTTCACCACTAGGCCAAACTGGCTCTTATTATCCACTGTGACCTTTGCTGATACTTAAGGTCTCCTTTCAGCTTAGAACACCAAACGTAGAATAACAGAATTGGAAGGGACCTTGGAGGTCATCTAGTCCAACCCCCTGCTCAAGCAGGAAACCCTATACCATTTCCGATAAATGGTTGTCCAATCTCTTCTTAAAAGCCTCAAGTGATGAAGCACCCACAACTTCTGGAGGGAACCCATTCCACTGATGAATTGTTCTCACTGGCAAGAAATTTCTCCTTAGTTCTAGGTTGGTTCTCTCTTTTATCAGCTCCCATCCATTCCTTCTTGTCTCGCTTTGTGACGCTTTGGAAAGCTTGTGTGGCCAGACTCTGAGGGAATTCCCGGGGTCGCGTGATCACCTTTGGCGACTTTCTGACAAGCAAAGTCCATGGAGAAGTGTCAGAGCATGCACAGTCTTATTGCGCTGAGATAACCCAGGAGTAAACACCGTAAACAGTGGTCTATATTAAATGGTGGTTTATCTTACACTATATACAATATCATACACCAGGAACAATATACACACACGTGTTAATATAGCAGGCTCCAACACACAGCAGTTATAGCAGGAAACAGAAGAGAGAGAACACAGCAGCAGAGCCTTCCCTTTTATACAGAGGCTCTTAAAGAGACACAGACCCTGCTGAGTCATTTCCAACATTACATCATACATTACATCAGCTGGTTAGCTTTTAAATCATTACCTTAACAGTAAGCCAGGTTCACTTAACCATCGGGTGACTAACTTAACAATTGGAACAAGAAGGGTTGTTAAAATGTGGCAAACCCCACTTAATAAATGTCTCGCTTAGTAACAAAATTTTTGGGCTCAGTTATTGTCGTAAGTCGGGGACTATCTATATAGTACAGTGGTGGCGAACCTATGGCACGCGTGCCAGAGGTGGCACTCAAAGCCTTCTCTGTGGGCACGCACGCCATTGCCCCAGCCCCGCCTCCCCCCACGACCCCTCCTCACCAGTAGCCTCCCTGGAGGAGAGTCACCCCCGAGCGTGGCCTGCACAAAGCAGCACAGCCAAGGACATGGCAGCCGGGCAGCGGGGATAAGACTCCGCCCTCATGCCCCGTCGTGCACAGTTGATGCTGCGCGATGTGGGCAGAGGGGGTGGCCACCATGGCGCTGCTGGGCCGCCTGGGCAATCTGCGGTGGGCCATGGAGGTGGTGAGTGGCCCTGCGGGTGGGGTGGGGTGGGGGCAGGGGAGAGCAGGCAGGATGGGGTGGAATGGGGGCGGAAGCAGTTTTTGGGCACTCAGTCTCTAAAAGGTTTGCCATCACTGATATAGTATCACAAGCCACTGGCACGCAGAGACCCTGGATGGAAATCTCAACTGATCTGAAATAAGTACAGGAAGTCCTTCTGTCTGGTTCAAAAGGTTTGCCCATTTGCTAATATTTCAACCAGTGTTTCCCAACCTTGGCAACTTTAAGATGGAATTCTGGGAGTTGAAGTCCGCCCACCTTAAAGTTGCCAAGGTTGGAAAACACTGGCTAGATCCACTGCATTTTCTTTCATCCTGCAGAAATACATGTAAGACAGAACAGGATATCGCATTGTCTGCAGGGAGAGTCAAAAAAGTCAAGATGGCAGCCATGGCTGTGTGATCAAACCTATAAAAAGGAGGAGGGATTAACTGCATGCTTCTGGCTCCAGTTTTCCCTTTGGCGGCCAACCATGAATCAAAAATGCAGGTCAGAAAGAAGCAATCTCTGGGGTTCTCAAAATACTATCCCCCCCCCCCGCCCAAATACTGGAAACCTTCCTTTTCTAGCTTTAATTCATTGGCTTTGGCCATGGCAACTGGGTTAATCTGCATATCATAAATAAATGCAAATAGATCACTTTCCAGCAGGCCTTTCATTCTCACGCTTGGTGCACTTTGGGGGAAAATATTACCTGCAAATGTTGGAAAGCAGCTTCTCATCAATTTTATTAATCACCTCAGTTCCTAGCAGGGTTTCCCCCCCCCCCACTTGTGCTGCTTCTTAGAAAAATGGGGTTTGATGTGATTAGAGTCCTTCCAGGCAGCTGGCAAGCCACAAACAGGCAGAGGTGGCTTTGCAAAAGGTTAATGCCAAAGCAGAAAGGCAACTTTTGAAAAAGGAAGAAAAAGGAATGAGGACAGCAGGGCTGATGCTGACTTTCTGCTTGATTTAAAGGGGCAATTTGTCTGATGATACTGGAGTCAACCTGAGGAAGGGCCATCATTTTGAATTTAGTTCAAGATCAAAGACATTCAGATACCCTTTAAAAATAAAGGAGAATATTTATAGCTGAGGGTTGAAATGAGGGGTCCTTGGTGCTCTCTGAGCTTGCTTGTTTTCTTGCAGACGTTTCATTACCCAAACTAGGTAGAATAGAATAGAATAGAATAGAATAGAATAGAATAGAATAGAATAGAATACTGGAGTAGAGTAGAGTAGAGTAGAGTAGAGTAGAGTAGAGTAGAGTAGAGTAGAGTAGAGTAGAGTAGAATAGAATAGAATAGAATAGAATACTGCAGTAGAGTAGAGTAGAGTAGAGTAGAGTAGAGTAGAGTAGAGTAGAGTAGAATAGAATAGAATAGAATAGAATAGAATAGAATAGAATAGAATACTGGAGTAGAGTAGAGTAGAGTAGAGTAGAGTAGAGTAGAATAGAATAGAATAGAATAGAATAGAATAGAATAGAATAGAATAGAATAGAATAGAATAGAATAGAATAGAGCTGGAAGGAACCTTGGAGGTCTTCTAGTTCAGAACCTATACCACCTCAGACAGGTGGTTGTCTAGTCTCGTCTTAAAAATCTCCAGTGATGGAGCGCCCACGATTTCTGGAGGCAAGCTGTTCCACCGGTTGACGGTCCTCACTGTCAGGAAGTTTCTCCTTAATTCCAGGTTGCTTCTCTCTTTGATCAGTTTCCAACCATTGTTTCTCTTCCTTCCCTCTGGCGCTCTGGTGAACAACCTGATCCCTTCTGCCTTGTGGCAGCCCCTCAGATACTGGAACACTGCTATCATGTCTCCCCTATTTCTTTTTTTCTTTAGACTATCCAAACCCAAGTCCTGCAGCCGTTCTTTGTATGTTTTAGCCTCCAGGCCTTTGTAAGGAGTGTGGTTTGCTGTCAGTTTATATTCTGGTGGCTTGCCCTGTCAGTGTTGGTGGGGGGTGGTCTTAGAGATTCTTTGGTTGGGATGTTTGCTGTTAGCTTCTTTGGCAGTTTCTTGATTGGGGTATTGTTTATTTGATTGTTGGTCTGATGTTAATCTTGGAGCTAATCTATGCTGATCTGGGTGCTGGTTGCTGGTGGAGAGGTGCTTCCTTTTGGGGCTGGTTGATCATCTCTTTTGCATAGTCTGTAGATGTTAATGTCTATGTGTCCATTGATGGCTGATTTGTCAGAGTGCCAGGCTTCTAGAGCAGTGGTTCTCAACCTGTGGGTCGGGACCCCATTTGGGATCGATCGACCATTTCACGGGGGTCGCCAAGCAAGGCTGTCCGCCATTTTTTTGTCCGCCATTTTTTTTGTCCGCCATTTTTTTCCCCTTTTCCGGCGGGTGCCTTGCCTCCCTTGGGCTGGGCCAGCTGGTGGTCGGCCTGCTCCGTCTCTGCCGCTTGCCAGCTACGCCTCGGCCGGCGCAGGGGGCGGAACCACGCATGTGCGGCGCTCCTGGGCAGGGAAAGTCCTCGACTTACGACCGGTTGGGTAGTCCTTGACTTACGACCGGTTTAGTCCTTGACTTATGACCAGTTTAGTCCTCGACTTACGACCGGTTTAGTTCTCGACTTACGACCAGTTGGGGTCACGGCATTAAAAAGGTTGAGAACCACTGTTCTAGAGAATTCCCTGGCATCTTTAGACTTGGATTGGTCTAGGATGGTCACATTTTTCCCAATTGAAACTATGGTTAAATCTGTCCTATATGTTGTGAAATTAAAGAAATTTCATCATGATGAAAATTTCATCACGATGACAGCAAATTGCACACTCCTTACTAGCACTGATGACGTTACCTAGTTTGGGTAATGAAACGTCTGCAAAAAAACAAGCAAGCTCAGAGAGCACCCAGGACCCCTCAACCTTTAAAAATGTCTATGGAGATTCTCAGTCATCCATTTTCAGAACTGAAGAAGCTTCTTGGATGAGAAATGAAACATCTTCAAGGAAAAAGAAAGTCCAGTTGCCTTTTGAAAAAGCATCTTTGGGACAACCTTTAAAAATATTTTTGTGAGTTAAAATTTATCTTCCTCATTTGGCGCATCTGAATTCCTCCCAAAGCCTCCTTCCCTTTAAAGTTCTTGATACTTCTACAGACCATTAAAAGCAGGGATGGGCAACTATGGCAACTTTACAACTGACGGACTTCAACCTGGCTCAGGAATTATTATGCTGGCTCAAGAATTCTGGGAATTCTGGGAGTTGAAGTCCACCAGTTGTAAAGTCGCCGTAATTGCCCACTCCTGATTAAAAGGAAACCCTATTGCAAAGAAGAGTAGAAAGGGTGCAGCAGAATCACAGAATAACAGAGTTGGAAGGGACCTTGGAGGTCTTCTAGTCCAACCTCTTGCTTGAGCAGGAGACCCTATACCATTCCATACAAATGGCTGTCCAGTCTTCTTGAAAGCCTTCAGTGATGGAGCACCCACAACTTCTGAAGGCAAGCTGTTCCACTGGTTGATTGTTTTCACTGTTAGGAAATTTCTCCTTAATTCTAGGTTGCTTCTCTCTTTGTTCAGTTTCCATCCATTGTTTCTTGTCTTGCCTTCTGGTGCTTTGGAAAACAGGTTGACCCCCTCTTCTTTGTGGCAGCCTCTTAGAGATTGGAAGACTGCTATCATGTCACTCCATAGTCCTTCTCTTTGTTAGACTAAACATATCCAGTTCCTGCAGCCATTCATTGTATGTTTCAGCCTCCAGCCCCCTAATTATCTTTGTTGCTCTTTTCTGCAATCTTTCCAGAGTCTCAACATCTTTTTTATATTGTGGTGACCAGAACTGGATGCAGTATTCCAAGGCATTATAAAGCAGTAGTATCACTTCTCGTGATCTTGATGGCATCAAGCTCCAGCAGGAGGGTGCCGTCTTGGAAGCATGAGAAGTTGGGGGTAGTCTGACGAAGAAAGGGGAGGAACTCTAGAAAGAAACAGTGATGAGATGGTAGAGGAGCTTATTAGTAGCTCATATACAAATTGCAGCTTAATCAGGAAGAAAAGAGCTGGTATATTTGCAGAGACTCATCCTTCATGAATTAATATTCATTAATTTTATTACATTTTGGCCTACAAACCTTTTATAGAGACTAAAACACAAAGAGACTGAACCATATGAAGTATCAGCCTCAAATAGCAAGAATCCATCTATAAAATATATTGATCTTACATTATTATTATTATTAATAATAATAATAATAATAATAATAATAATAATAATAATAATAATAATAATAATAGTAAAGTTGGAAGGGACCTTGGAGGTCATCTAGTCCAACCCCCTGCTCAGGCAGGAAACCCTATACCATTTCGGACAAATGGCTGTCCAGTCTCTTCTTAAAAACTTCCAGGGTTGGAGCATTCACCGCTTCTGGAGGCAGGTTGTTCCACTGGTTAATTGTTCTAACTGTCAGGAAGTTTCTCCTTAGTTCTAGGTTGCTTCTCTCTTTGGTTAGTTTCCATCCGTTGCTTCTTGTCCTGCCTTCAGGCGCCTTGGAGAATAGCTTGACTCCCTCTTTTTTGGGGCAGCCCCTGAGATGTTGGTAGACTGCTATCATGTACCCCCTCGGATACAGTAAAGCAGTCTTCTTTTAAGTTTGGCAAACCTTCAGATGTGTGGACTTCAGCTCCCAGAATTCCCCAGCTAGCATGCTGGCTGAGGAATTCTGGGAGTTGAAGTCCACACATCTTAAAACTGCCAATTTGAAAAATACTGCAGTAAAGCCTATTAGAGGTAGTCTTTGACTTAACAACCATTCATTTAGGGATTGTTTGCAACTACAACAGCACTGAAAAAAGTGACTTACGCAAAGTCCTCATTCTTGTTCTCACTGCATGATCATGTGATCAAAATTCGGGCATTTGTCAACTGCCATGTATTTTTGATGGTTGCCATTTGAGACTTCCAACAAGCAAAATCAACAGAGGAAGCTGGATTTGCCTAATGATCACATGATTTACTTAATAACTGCAGTGATTTGCATACAAGCGGTGGCAAACAACATCATAAAAGCAGACATGATTCACTTAACAACCGCTGTGCTTAGCATCGGAAATTCTGGTCCCAGTTGTGTTTGTAAACTTGAGAACTACCTGTATAAATTAATTCACTTTAAATGTGTAAAGGGCAGCAAAATACTTAGCTGCATATATGTTTACTACCTTGTCAAAACGAGAAAGAAGAAATGGGACACTGTACTCTTTTATCCTACCCGGGAATATCCGTAAAGGACCTATAAATTTATTCCTAATGCTATCATAAAGAGTAGATTTCAATGGCCTATATTCAATGGATCCAATGATCCCTATACTCACAGTTCCAGGTGGGTTTTCTTCAATGCTTTCAGTGACCACTTGTGGAGAAACATACCGGATCCCCTCCATGGATCGCCCCGGTTACTATAGGACAGACAGGGAGGAAGCTAAACACCAGATTGCAAGAACACAAGCAAGCTGTCAGACGAGGAGACACAAACTCATTGGTAGCCTCACATTGCAGTGAACAAGGACATACATTCAATTTTGCAGCTACTAAGATTGTTGGCCAAGCAGGTACAAAATTAGCCAGGGAAAGGATGGAAGCCTGGGAAATGGGTGCCTTGACAGTCAACAGGAGTGCTGATTTACCACCAGCTTATCAGGTACTTAGGAGCTAGGGGACTTGGTAGCACAGGGAAACAACAGCCAACGACTTAATAGCTGGCCATCAACACCCCAATCAAGAACTAAAAAGCCACACGCAACCAGGCGCCACTTAGATATTATGCATAGAATAACCGAAAGCACACATTCTAGTAGAGAGAATTTCCCTGAAGATGGGCTCCAACATGACTCCCAAAACTGAGAGCACTGAATGTCTGGTCCCTGTGACTGATCCAGATTGGATCCTGCAACATTATCCTGAGATATGTATATTTGTCTTCATTCGTGAGAGACAGTTGAATCTAGCAGCAGGGGAAAAAAAATGCTATATTTGGCTATGGGTAACATATGCAAATAGCCTGCTGGGAGACTTTCATAATAAGAGAGAGCTGATGTTCCCAGCATAGGGTCTCGGATTCTGCATTTTACTCCTAACCCTTGCATTAAAACCTCTTATTGAGGTCTCTGGAATTCTTGCTGTGCTAATCATGCCTTGCTGTGAGGGATTTGTAGTTCTCTTCACTGTTCCCTTTGCATTTATTCAAGGTAGACAGATCAGTTGCCGTGGTCAGATCCAATTTATTTCCAAAATGCACTTTTGTATGAGGATCATGGAACAGTTGACCTCAGCCAGGCTGGGTGTAGCTACTATATGCATGTTGAATCATGCCTTATTTGCAGTCTAGGAGCAGTGCCACCATTTAATATTCAATAACTCTATGGAAAAGAGGCAAAAAAGATAAACTCTTGCAGTACAATTTGGAGGTAGTTGCCGAGATTGAAAAATGAACATCGGAAATATCAGATCAGAAGTAATTGGGACCACAGCAATTTCTTTCAAGGAAGATAATGACTTTTCCAAGAAAAAAAATGGAGTCAGTTTGGCAATCCAGAATAAACTTAACGTCTATGATGTGGCATCATGCATGAAGAGCGAGTGGAGAATTGCTTTGGAGGATCAACAAGAGGAAAGACTATTGCTTAAACATGAGATTGTGACTATTTTAACCAAGACTTGACTTGGATGAGAGCATTCAAAGGGGTTTGGAAACATTCATGGGCAACAGGTCTAATATTCGCTCTGGATTGGGGGCAAATGTCTCCAGGTTTCCAGAGCATGAGAACCACAGGAGACAAGGAGTAGGTCTCCATTCACAGGAGAAGATCCCAGTGATATCCAGTTGGCCATTGTGAGAAACTGTGCATCAGACCAAGATGGACATCAGCTTGATCCAGTAGAGTCCTGTAGGTTCTTATTAAAAGATATTGGAATAAATTCATGGAGAATAGGTTTATGAAGAACAATTGGTCTTGGACATGCTAGCTGGGGAATTCTGGGAACTGAAGTCCACAAGTCTTAAAGTTGCCAGGTTTGGACACCTCAGGTCTTGGAGACCATTGTCACCCCTGAGTTGGGGGCAGATGACTTCTAGTTGTAATGGAACATCACTGGAAGCTTTCAAGAAGTGACTGGACTGCCATCTGTCATATATGGTCTAGGGTCTCCACCTTGGGTGGGCAGTTGGACAAGATGCCCTCAAAGTCCCTTCTGACTCTGTTATTCTAATTCTAAAAATATCAACAGACTCCATCTTCTGTTGGTGAGCATCTAAAAGGCATCTGAGGAAACCTTGTGAGAAACAAAATGTTGGACTGAGATGGACATTAGCCTGAACTTTCTGGGCTAATATTACACTCTTTTTCAATCTGTCTCTCTCCCCACAAAAATCTGGTTGCAGCTGGGTAATTTGATTGCCAGTAAAGAGGTCTCCTTTAGATAGCAAACATGAATAAGGCTTCAATTGTGGGCATGCAATTAATACCCCATCCTCCCCCCAGCTACGACTGGAGCACATGGACACCCTGGGGTGTTCCTATAAAGTACATGCATTCCTTTATATGTCTGTTTGTTTAACTATATAAACAATTTATATGGCTGCTGATCTCCCTACAGTGACTCTGTGTGGAGAAAAAGGATTAAAACAACAACTACAACATATAAGCCATGATGCTTAAGATAAAACAGTAAAGTCCAAATCATAAAGATGACATCTCCACCAGAGCTTACTCAATCTTCTAGTCTGAATCCCTGGGGGGGAAAAATGGGTGAATTTTCAGAGTCTTGTGAAAATTGGGGTCATTCAAACTCCCACAAGGCTGCTGAGACAAGCAGCGTGGAGACTGTGAAGGCATGACTTGAGAAGGCCCAACAAGATGGTGATGATGATGATGATGATGACAATGATGATGACAAGCCTCACCGGCTCAAGGTTGACTCGGTCTTCCATCCTTCTGAGGTCGGTAAAATGAGGACCCAGATTGTTGGGAGCAACAGGCTGAGTCTGTAAACTGCTTAGGGAGGGCTTTAAAGCATTATGGGGCAGTATATAAGTCTATGTGCTGTTTCTATTGCTATTAGTGTATGGCATTGTTACAATAGCCAGGAGATCACAATGCTATTGCAGATTAGTAGTTTGGCTTCCTAAAGTACCAGCCCTGTTATAGGACACATTTGTGCGCTTCCCAAGATGCACCACAGGAGGGTGACTGACTTTGCACCAGAGAGAAAGACGAGCGGCTCTTCCTGCAGTGTCACCCAAGGCCCCCTCCCACTCTGGAGCTGCCTCACAAATGGGTAC
Source organism: Protobothrops mucrosquamatus (assembly GCF_001527695.2). Lineage (NCBI taxonomy): Eukaryota > Metazoa > Chordata > Lepidosauria > Squamata > Viperidae > Protobothrops > Protobothrops mucrosquamatus. Next base: position 133,687 of record NW_015389370.1, read on the forward strand.
TGCGACCAAGAAAGTTCAGAGGGCAGGAATATGACTTGACTTGACTTGACTTGACTTGACTTGTCTCCCCACCGATGTGGTACCTATTTATCTACTCGCATAGAACATGCTTTCGAACTGCTAGGTGGACAGAAGCTGAACTGAGTGATGGGAGCTCACCCCGACATGCACTGCTAGGACTTGAACCATTGGAACAGAAACCATCTTAGTGTCATTAAGCCACTGAGCCACTATGCCTCGTCCAACGAGATGATCCTGATTATTGAAGGGGGCCTGGAGCATGCTTCCTCCGCCAGATCTGGAGTGCTGAGGAGAAACAATGGGGGAAAGTGGTTCTGCTAATACCCCACCCTAAGTCACGCCTCCCCACAATCTCTCATTGAACAATGTTCCACATCAAAGTTTGACACTTCTCTCTCATCTTCTATTTTGGGCAGAGGTACCCCTTCCTAACAAAGCCATTTGATATTTTTATTCTCTGATAAACCACTATGAGGTGTTGTTGTTAGTTGCGAAGTCATGTCCGACCCATCGCGACCCCATGGACAACGTTCCTCCAGGCCTTCCTGTCCTCTACCATCTTCTGGAGTCTATTTAAGCTCACGCCTACTGCTTCAGTGACTCCATCCACCTCATTCTCTGTCGTCCCCTTCTTCTATTGCCCTCCATCTTTCCCAGCATTAGGCTCTTCTCCAGTGAGTCCTTCCTTCTCATTAGGTGGCCAAAGTACTTGAGTTTCAACTTCAGGATCTGGCCTTCTAAAGAGCAGTCAGGGTTGATCTTCTCTAGGACTGACTGGTTTGATCGCCTTGCAGTCCAGGGGACTCGCAGGAATCTTCTTCAGCACCATAGTTCAAAGGCCTCAATTCTTTGGCGCTCAGCCTTTCTTATGGTCCAACTTTCACAGCCATACGGAGAGTTTGGAACTTTGCTTTGCACTGGACAACTCCCTTATAAATTTTATTTTAAAATTAAGAATTTTTTTTTTAAAAAATCAGATTGGTCCTCAAAGGAAGTACAGTATTGGCAGGTTCATAGATCTCCACAGGCATAAAATTGGCTTTTCTCCAATTAAAATTGCATCAGACACCCTGTGCTACATTTGACAGTCACTGCAAGACAGCAATATCTCGGTTTCCAGGCTGTGGATGTGTTTCTGACACTCCTCAGCTGACTTGATCTGCGCTACCTCTACTCTCTCGGTAGACAGGCAGTCATCTGACCTATTTCAAGTCACCACTGTACCTCCAATCAAAACTTTTTTTTTTGCATGTCCTCACAATCTTATATAACCTTTATTGTTTTATCAGTGTATAAAATACAAAGAAAAATAAAAATAGGAAATTAAGGGAAGAAAAAAGAAAGGGGGAAAGAAAATATGAGGATGCAAGGGAAGAAAGGAAAAGGCATTGACTTCTGACTACTTTTATCACAGTATAAGATAACAACATTACAACCTCAACTTTTTATGTTTACATATTAGTACAGGGGTCCCCAACCACTTGGCTGCAGCCTACTACCGGGCCACGGCCTATTGGAAACCAGGCCGCAGGAGAGATGGGCAAGCACATGCACACGAAGTGAGTTGCCAAGCTGGAAAGGATGAGGACCACTGTATTAGTATGCAACTAGCCATTTCTATAATGACAAAACTATCTAACCGGCAAACCCAAAAGTCAACGTTTTGTTTTTTTTTCATCACAAGCACATAATCCAGAAGTGAAATGAAATGAAAAACATAAATATATTCTCCTCTTAGAATAGAACAATCGGTTTAACCATTACTGCTTTATCTTCCTTGCTGTTTCTATTTCTATTGGCACTTAATCGTCTTTATAAACGATCATTTACTCCTTAAGAGTTTTGGAAGAGTCAAATTGGGGAAGAGCGCCATGTGACCGTGATTCCACTTATCATGCAAAACAAAGAGACAGGAAAAACTGAGTCTGAGATGGGTTAAGCCAGAGGCATCTTGGATAAAGAGGATCTTCTGTTGTCTGTTTGACATTTTTATAGATCCTTTGCATCAGCAGGTGTACGAGAGAACAGTTTGTCTACTGGCTGTTTGGTCCCTCGGTGATGCCTTTGACAGATGCTTTGGCAGGAGCAGTGCAGATATCCACACCCTAGCAAAATCAAGTTTTTCATATTTAAAAACAAGACAAGGTTTATTAAGGACACACACATACACTGGAAGAACTCCGGATTTTTTTTCCCAGAGGTGTATGTATGCGTATGCAAATCCGCCTTGGCTAACTTCTTTCTGTTTATCGAGTTGTTCTATGCAACTTATTTTCCAAAGCACCAGAAGGCAAAACAAGAAACTATGGATGGAAACTAGTCAAGGAAAGAAACCTTAGAACTAAGGAGAAATGTCCTAACAGTGAGAACAATTAACCAGGGGAACGGCTTGCTGTCAGAAGTTTTGGGTGCTCCATCACTGGAGGTTTTTAAGAAGACTGAACAGCCACCTATCTGAAATGGTATAGGGTCTTCTGCTTGAGCACAGGGTTGGACTAGAAGATCTCTAGGGTCCCTTCCAGTTCTGTTCTGATTGACTGACCACTTTGTCCAATGAGATTTTTCAGTTTTATGAGGCAGTCTGCAACTTGCACAATGGATACTGAAGTGAATAGGAATACACAGGAATACACTAGGGACGAAGTTGGAAAATGCTACATATTCATGTGCTCCCAGTCATGTACAGTGGAGGACTATCTTCTCTTATCACAAGCTAACAAGGTCTTTTGCCTGATAAAAGCTATTTTCCATGTCTCTCCTCTCCTCTGAGAGAGTGCAAATATGGTTTGAAAATGAGGCATATTTTGTGTTCTTCCATTTTGCCTGAGAGGTAGTTTTCAAAATGTGAAAGTCTGCAGTGGTTTTGCAAACCTTCAACTGGAAGATTAAAGACTCTTATTTTCAATAAAATTTTGAATTTTAATCTAAAAATAACTCTCAAATCTTCCCAGAAATTATCAGTTGCACCTCCCATTTCTTTCTGTACCTTTTAAATTTTTGATTACATAACAAGAATAATCATATACTCTATAGAGAACAGTTTTTTCCCCATGCAGATTAATATCTCCAACCTTGTTTTACATAATAATGTAGCTTTGTTTGTCTCATTAAAAATAAATTTAATTTGATATTTTAATTCCATAGTGATTTCCATAGCTTCTTGCTTGAATGCTAAAGAGACTGTATCAATAATATAGTTTATACTAGTAGGGAGCTATATATCATCTTAATAAACTAATTCACCTCTAGGTTTTTTTTTATTCTTCTGCACTCGCTATTTTTCACTATGTATAAAGGAACAATAACTGCATTCTTCCACTTGGTAGGCATAGAAAAGAGCCTTTTATCTTACAGGTAATTTTTTATTTTATTTTAGAAGAGTACAAAATATAGGCAAAATGCCCAAATGCACTACACTACAATAGCAAAATTAAACTAAACCATCTGTAAAACTAAAAATGACCAAAAAGAAAACAGAGAAATAAACAAACCAATAATAAAATTAAGATAGAACAATTAACCAGTGGAACAACCTGCCTCCAGAAGCGGTGAATGCTCCAACACTGGAAGTTTTTAAGAAGAAACTGGACAGCCATTTGTCCGAAATGGTATAGGGTTACCTGCCTGAGCAGGGGGTTGGACTTGATGACCTCCAAGGTCCCTTCCAACTTTATTATTATTATTACTATTACTATTACTATTACTATTATTATTATTATTATTATTATTATTATTATTATTATTATTGTATTACTAACAATACCATATAATGCGAGAGCATAATCAGATACAAAATATTATTGTAAAATACCATAAAATCTGTGCCAAAAAAGAACATCCTTTGATCAGTAGAAAATACTGCCTTTTCCAGGCCAGATAAGTTATATATTTCCAAAAGCCACACATGTTAAAATTGCTAAATATGAGAAACATCGGCCTAGCTTGTTTGTTTGTTTGTTTATTTATTTATTTATATCATCTTCATTATTTTTATAAGTACCTCAAGGCAGCGAACCTTCCTAATACTCCTTCCTCCTCCTAATTTCCCCACAACAGTCCTGTGAGGTGGGTTGGGCTGAGAGAGAGTGACTGGCCCAAAGTCACCCAGCTGGCTTTCATGTCCGAGGTGGAACTAGAACTCACTGTCTCCTAATGATTGGCCCAAAGTCACCCAGCTGGCTTTCATGCCTAAGGCAGGACTATAATTCCCCGTCTCCTGGTTTCTACCCTGCTGCCTTAACCACTGGATCAAATTAGCTCTCTCTTCATTTTTTTCAAAGCATAATATCCACATTAATTAATGAAATTCACCTATAACCAGCCCAGAGTTTGGGATTTTGAATTTGCTCTTAGAGTCAACCGTAGAAAGCAATCACAACCATAATCACTAAACAACATAAAACAGCCTCATAAAACAATAGAGGAATTTTACAAGCCTTAAAAGGTCCGTTATGGACCTTTTGTTTCTATTTCTTTGCTTTATGCATAGTCAAATTGTCATGTGACAAATGTCTTTTAGAACAAACAGATTTTTTTCTGCATAGATCCTCACCAAAAGCATCTCCAGTTCATTTTTCAGTCTCTGAATGGCCCAGCCACTCTCCCGACATTCTCTCGTCTTGTTCCCACCAAACTTTTCATGTCACTTAACAAGAATCTTTTTTTAAAAAAAAAAAATTGGGTCACATTCATTCAGAACACGCCTCTGCCCTTCCCAGAATAATAGTAATACACAACCCTCACCAACCCATGGACTTCAGCCTATGGCCCCAAACAGCTGAGTGTCAACGCTGCTAACATTGGATGTTCTTGCTTTGACAACAGATGGAGATGCAGCCATTTTCCTTTACTTTATGTTTTATTCTTAGAGTTAGAATTAGAAGATACTGGGGGGGGGAGAGGAATGTACATGGGAGTTTAGTTAGACATAACAATACTGTATGAGGGTGAGAACCAAGGTTTTTTGAAATAAGAGATGATAGGAAATGGCGGGTTGAAGAACTGGGGGGGAAAGCCAACATTTTAAACTAATTGGAGAATGTGATTTATGACGGTTAACTAGAGGAGGTAATTGTGCTTTGATACTATGTGCTCAGGGGAGGAGAATTCAGATTTTGGCTTGGCCTATGTACGTGCCAATGTTATGCTACTCGAATAAAGATTCTTTAAGGTAAATAATGCCTCGAAGTTCTTTGAAGAGTTTCATCTGGCGGAACCATGCCACTGAGAGGACTTTCACTGTCTCATACTTTCTCAGGCCCAGCTGAGAATTTAATTCATAATTCTACATCTTCACCTCACTCTGGGACACTAAAAAAAAACGTGCATTCCTATAGAAATAGCTTTACTATCAGACTCAGGTTCAGCCCTGGGGACTGGCTGGGTGACGCTGGACTGTCACCCTCTATCAACCCAACTTATCCTTCAGGTTTGTTGTGGTAGGGATAAAATGAAGGAGGTTCCTCTGACAGCACCTTGTGCCTCTAAAGATGAAGTTAGACATATATCTAACACAAAAAATCCACACAAATACAGGTGGCCCTCGACTTACAACAGTTCATTTAGGGGCCGTTCAAAGTTACAGCGGCACTGAAAAAAGTGACTTACGACTATTTTTCACAGTTACGACCTTTGCAGCATCCCCTGGATCATGCGATCAAAATTCAAATGCTTGGCAACTGCTTCATATTTATGACCGTTGCTGTGTCCCAAATCAGATGATCACTCTTTGCAACCTTCTGACAAGCAAAGTCCATGGGGCAGTCAGATTCACTTTACAACTGTGTTACTAGCTTAACAACTGCAGTGATTTACTTAACAACTGTGGCAAGAAAGGTTGTTGGGGCAAAGCTCACTTAACAAACGTCCCACTTAACAGAAATTTTGGGCTCATTTGTGGGCATAAGTCAAGGACTACAGTCCAGGAAGAGTAAATTCAGTTGCTTAAAAATATACCAGGAGCAAACTGACCCATTCTGAAATGTGGAACATAATCAATCTGTGGCCAGGTTTATTAGGACTAAATCAGAATGTGGATTGTTTAGTTCTGACATAGAGTTGCTCACCACCTTGAATTACTTATAGAGCAATAAAGGTGGGATAAAAATCTAATACATAAAATAATAATAAATAATAGAACATTGAGGGAACCTACTCTCTTAAAATAATAATCTGGTTTTGCATTTAGCTTTTTGGAATCAGACAGGAATCAAATGTTTCTTCAAAGTGTGCCATGATCGCAGATCTTCTGCTTGTGACCTGCATGTCTTTGATGATGATAGGACTTTGTTGCGGCAATGTCCACAAGAAAAAAATTGGTTACAGATTTATAGCCGTCAACTTGTGCCAATTTTTTGGAGATATCTCTAATATCTATTTTTGGAACATTATATTTACTCACACACTTATCGGCTTTCCACTCACGTAAACTAGGGAGTGACCCTAACATTTTGAGAACATGTATTTTCTTAACAGGGATGTTATTATTTACTATTAATGTCAGTACTATTTTTATTTTATTTTTTTCTTAATATATTGTAAAAAGTGATGTCTATTGCTGGTCTATGACCGTAATAAAGTTGTTGTTATTATTATGATCATCGCACAGTCAGCCAGATGTTCAGACTGGATTTGGCATTTTGTCTACCTATCGAGTCCTTACCAAGGACCTGGGTAGGCAGTTCTGGATGTTTGATGTTATTGCAGATATCGTCGCAGGATGGAAGCAGTTCCTAGTAAGGCTGCCTTTTGCAATTGACTAATGGCGAATTTGTCAATGCCAATGGTGTTCAAGTGGTGCTCCAGTTGTTTTGGGATTGCACCCACGGCACTACTGCTGCTACTACTACTACTACTACTACTACTACTACTACTACTACTACTACTACTACTACTTCTTCTTCTTCTTCTTCTTCTTCTTCTTCTTCTTCTTCTTATTATTATTATTATTATTATTATTATTATTATTATTATTATTATTATTATTATTATTATTATTATTATTATTATTATTAGACTTTGTTTCAAAGTCTCCAACAAATATAATGAGGAGCACCGATCAACTGCAAGAGGGAAACCATTAATCTGCACCTGGTTGTAGAAGTCAGTAAAGCTCTGCAAATCCTCTTCAAATTCTCCCTGCCAAACCACACAGCTCCTCAAATAGATCATAAACCTACGCAATTACCTTTGGTGCATTTCCAATAAATTGTCCTCATCTGGGAACTGCTACGGTAGTCATGACAAACTGTCATTCTGCCTGTCTTTTAAAACACGTATAACGTGAGAGCTCTCTCTATAGCAGATACTGTATCAGCTTTCAGAACAGCGAAAGGCTGGAATTAGGGTACGGCATGAAGACAGGAGATCCAAAGGTGTGGAAGAGCAAACTATGACTGCTGTTATCCCAAAGGTGCTTTTTCAGGAAGCAACTGGACCTTCTTGTTTTCATTTGAAGATGTTTCGCTTCTTATCCAAGAAGCTTCTTCATCTCTGCCTGGATGGTGGGGAATGGAAAGATTTAGGTTCCTTGCTGACAGCTGGTCATTTGCATTCTTTTAGAGGGTCGTTGAAGCCATTTGGGGGTTTACTTGTGTCCTCAGGGTCACCTGAGTAGTACAAATGGGTGTGGAGCCTTCTTGGCTGCACGATGTTTTCTGCCCCCACACATTTGCACTGCTCAGGTGACCCTGAGGACACAGATAAACCTCCAAATGGCCTCAAGGACTCTCTAAAAGAATGCAAGTGACCAGCTGTCAGCAAGGAACAAAGTCTTTCCATTCCCCGCTATCCAGTAAGAGCTGAAGAAGCTTCTTGGATGAGAAGCAAAATGTCTTTGAAGAAAAACAAGAAAATCCAGTTGCCTCCTAAAAAAGCACCTTTGGGACAACCATGACCTGGATGACAGAGAATCTCCATAGACATGACTGCTGTTTTGACCCCATCTTCTCCACCTTGACTAACAGCACCTCTCCAATAGCACAAATGTTGTACAGAATTTTAAAAACAACAACTGCAAAGGTATTGTTGACTTGAGTTCAATTCCTAGTGACATCATTGCCATCCTCCATGAATGTTTTTCATCTACTTAATGTAATCTACAGCTCTGGGATTAACTGGTAGTCCCTCATCTGAGGACTCACCTTGTTTAACCTTCCTTCATCCAGGTGCAAGTTCCCCCTCCCCATGCACAGGGATGTAATTTCAACCTCTGATCAGGAGATGAAGACTTCTTGGCAAGGTCCTATCACCACCTAAAGAAGAACTCAAATGAAACGATAAGCATTGTGCACCAGGAGGGGAAGAATGCATGACAACATTTCATAGAAGTATGTGTGTAGGCAAACAAACAAACAAAGGATTCATTTGTACAGTATGCAGTCTTTGCATGGCGCTAGGCAGCTTACAAATACAAAAACTATAACTAATTGTCTGTGTGAAGGGCCATGGAGGCAGCTTTTAAGGGGAATATTCAGAAGCTGCTAGAGAAACAAATGAAAAGCATTTCTTAAGGCTCTGGTAGGAGATCAGATTAGGAAGAGCTTGGTCTGGATTCTCCCTGACTCAGTGGGAGAAGGGATGGTCCAACACAAACAGGTTTGCAAGAGTCTGTTTCTATAGCCTAACTCAGTGATGGCGAACCTTTTAGAGACTGAGTGCCCAAACTGCAACCCAACACCCACTTATGCATTGTCAAGTGCCGGGTGGGTGTGGCCCATTGGCTGGGCGTGGCTGCACTGGTAACGGCAGACTGGGTGGGACTAAAAAGTTCGATCAATCAATTCCAACTTTGCAAGATCTTTTTTTTCCCACGAGAAGTTGAAATTGACTGATTGAACCTTTTTTTTTTTTTTTGCACACGGCGGCGGAGGCCTAAAGTGAAAAGATTTTATAAAACCCAGCTGAAGGCCTAGGACTGGGGTGATGGCACGTGTGCCCACAGAGAGGGCTCTGAGTGACGCCTCTGGCACCCGTGCCATAGGTTCGCCACCACTGGCCTAACTCATTAAAGTATAGTTGTAGCCTTCCTGGGGAGTGAGTTCCTTGATTTGGTCTGAGACTTTTATTGGCCCAAAGACCCTGCAGAAGAAAAATCTTCCTCAATCTTAATGGGGTTGGGCTCTCTTAACCTCAGAGGCCAAAAGGATCCAGGGGGAAGAGGAAAAGGCTACTGAGAAGGCTATCTTTGGACCCCTGCCCACAATCTCTCATGGGGTGGATGCCTTTAGGACAGTCCCAAGCTGGCACACGGTGAATGGGGAGATTCCACCTGGAGAAGATTTTCCTGATGATGGGGAGGAGCTGAGTCATAAAAGACTGTACAGGTAAGGACCTTGAACTGGGCTTGTAAGCTTATGGGCACCCTCTGTTAAACTGTCTAACCCCAGCTAGTAAATGACAAGCTGCATTCTGCCAGCTGTACCGTGCGGGTTGTCTTCAAGGACTGTCCTAAGTAGAATGAATTGCAGCAGTCTATTTGGGAGATGACATCCTAAGTCAGTTTCTTTGCCCAGAATAAAGCTGGTCAAAAGCTCTCCTACTCCTGTCCTCCACCTACTGCTCTAGCTAGAGCCGTAAGTCCAGGTAAAGCCTCAGACTGGTTATCTGGTCATTCAGGGGAAATGCAACTTCATCACAAGTGATAAAGGGCATGTCCACAATGCCATATGTACTAACGACTACATATAATGAGCAATACAGTGAGTATGCATGTGATGGATGTGCTCAAGCAAATAGGTTTTAGAGATGAAACCACTTCTCTGTTGCAGTCAGGCCACCTTGAAGCCACCAAGGAGAGTAAATGTTGACTTCAAGCTGCTTTGACTGTCTTAGTCATTATTTGTTTGTTTAGGTTTCATTGATGGATTATGTTGCCTGGAGGACCTTTCCTTGGTTCCTCTGTTCCTTTGGCAGAATACAGAATAACAGAGTTGGAAGGGACCTTGGAGGTCTTCTAGTCCAACCCCTTGCTCGAGCAGGAGACCCTATACCACTTTAGACAAATGGCTGTCCAGTCTCTTCTTGAAAGCGTCCAGTGATGGAGCACCCACAACTTCTGAAGGCAAGCCATTCTCCAAGGCAGATGAACGCAAACTGTGGTCTTTTAAAAATATAATAAGGGAACCCCTTAAAATGAATGAAGGGACCCATCCAAAATATAATCTAGTACTAATTTAGTGTTTTCCAGTCATGGCAGCAAATCTAATCCAATCAAATAAAAGAGTAAGAATTATTTTTCTATTCCAGGTTTTCCCACACTGTCCCCTTTCTGGGCTATTTTCTGCCTGTGAAGTATTCAGATGAACCTTGTGGCCAAAATCTTCCTAGGGCCTTGAAAAGACCCCACAAACTGGTGGTGCTCAAAACCTCTGCAAACAAAAAAAACATCTTGTCCTGCTTTTGAGATTTCACGAGAAAGGAATATCATGAACGAAGGCAAATATATGTGTCCCAGGACAATGTTGAGGAGCCAATTGGGGTTGTTCACCAGGGCCAGAGGTTCAGCCTTCTATAGTTTCTATAGATCATCTCAGGAACATCCACGGAGTTGGTGGGGATTAAGAAAGTCAAAATAGTGTCCCCCCATTGCGTAATCCATGCCATATCATTGTCAACGCTGCTAACATCGGATGTTCTTGCTTTGACAATATATGAAGATGCAGCCAATTTCCCCTTAACTTGTGTGTTACTTTTAGAGTCAGAATTAGATGATACTGGGGGGGGGGGGAGGAGGAAGAATGTGTATGGGAATTAGTTAGACATAACAACATCGTAGTAGAGTGTTTTTTAAGGTTGTTTGAAATAAGAGATGATAAGAAATTGTGGGTAGAAGAACTGGAGGGAAGGTCTGCATTTCAAACTATTCATTATTATTATTGTTCAGAGGGAATTGTGCTTTGATACTATGTGTTTAGGGGAGGAGAATTCAGATTTTGGCTTCGACCATGTACGTGCGGATGCCAAGCAACTTGAATAAAGATTCTTTAAGGTAAACAATGCCTCGAAGTTCTTTGAAGAGCTTCATCTGTCGGAACCATGACATTCATGCATATGACACATGTAAAAAGGGAGTACAGCATTGCCAGAGGTTCAGCCTTCCGAGCGCTTTCAGACTCTCATCGGAAGTTCTCTGAGGATGGGCTCCAACTTGGAAGACTAAACCTCTGGTACCAGATTGGATCCTGCAAAATGGAATCTACCCAGGAGAGATCAGCTACTCCAATTGCTCTTCTCTGAATCCCTCTTTGAGTCAATGTCCACTCAAGAATCCAGATTTTGCTGGTGGCTGGCAAGACCACTCCCAGGTAAACAGCTGTAGACTTTTAAGAATTCTTGTGGAAACTTTGCTCATGATGACGTGCTGAATCAGCAGAGCACAGGGTTTGGATTCAGACAAATCTGAATTTTTCCAGAAGGAGCTCCAAGTTCTTTCCATCCCTTTACACCATCTGGTAAATTGAGACTGGTTTCTTCTATCACTTCTTCAGAGCCAAAACCAGCAAGGAATGACTTTCGGACGAGTACCAGCACACACCAGGAAGGTCTCTGGGTGTGACTGACAGCTGAGTTGTGACACCCAATGTTTGGGAGTTTTTTTGGAGACTAGAAAAATGTGTTCTCTCAGTGGCAGGGCTCAGATCCCTGACTGGACCAGAAAGTTCTCGGATCATCAAGCTCATGAAAGAGCTGAAAGGAAGGAGAGGAAAAAGGGGCTTCTAAGCTGCAAAGAAAGTGGGTCACAGCCAAATCATTGTGGGACAAGAATTGTGGGACACTAATATTGAAGAAATGGTGGAACAGAATCATTAAAGGAAGGATGCAAAATGAGGGACAGAATGAAATGCGAATGACAAAAATAATTTTTAAAACAATTTTAAATAATTACAGGTAGTCCTCTACTTATGACCACAACTGAGCCCAAAATTTCCATCACTAAGCGAGACAGTTATTAAGTGAGTTTTACCCCATTTTATGACCTTTCTTGCCACAGTTGTTAAGTGGGCTCTGTTGCTTTGGTAAGTGGAGGACTATCTGTATTGTGCTAAATAGACATCATAAATGTTGCCTTGTCTGACTTCTTGAAAAAGATGCTTTTGGGGTGATAAGAGTGCAGAGCAATTTGTTTACTTTGCATTTGAGCACAAGCTTCATATTGTACAATCACTACTTGTACTCAAATTCTTGTTATTCTAACTCTGCCCTTTTTTTAATTTAGCAATAGAGTTCACTAAAGCCATAACAGTTATAGAAACAAGAGTAGCAGCAACATTGACCACAGTGAAGCTTATTATTAGGAAAAAGCCTGGCTCTGTAGAGAAAAAAAACAGTCCATTATGCCTTATCAAGGAAAATGGTTGGCAAAAATAGCATGTTGCACAAAGGTACAGCAAACAGCAAAGAAATGTTAGTAAGATGCTTCAGAAAGCAACTCAGCCTGCCAAACTGAAGAACTGAATCTAATGGATTTGCAAAACTGAGACATGGATTTGAGTGATACCTCCACCACCACCACCACCACCACCACCACCCTCCTCCTCCTCCTCCTCCTCCTCCNGTGAATGCTCCAACACTGGAAGTTTTTAAGAAGAGACTGGACAGCCATTTGTCCGAAATGGTATAGGGTTTCCTGCCTGAGAAGGGGGTTGGACTCGATGTCCTCCAAGGTCCCTTCCAACTTTATTATTATTATTATAACCCGTCTCTCACACACAGTCTTCTTGTCTGGTCCATTAGCAACTGCATTCAGAAGCGGCATTTGCAGGAAGGGACTCAGGGGCTCCTGGGGTGAGCTAACAGAAGTGTCAGAGGATCCATCCTCTTTGGTTCCAGAATAACAGAATAATAGAGTTGGAAGGGACCTTGGAGGTCTTCTAGTCCAACCCCCTGCTTAAATAGGGCAGCCTATACCATTTCAGACAAATGGTTGTCCAATCTCTTCTTAAAAACTTCCAGTGTTGGAGCACCCACAACTTCTGGAGGTAAGTTGTTCCATTGGTTAATTGTTCTAACTGTCAGGAAATTTCTTCTTAGTTCTAGGTTGCTTCTCTCCTTGATTAGTTTCCATCCGTTGCTTCTTCTCCTTCCTTCAGGTCTTTGGAGAATAGGTTGACCCTCCTCTTCTTTGTGGCAGCCCCTCAAATATTGAAAAACAGCTATTATGTCACCCCCTAGTTCTTCTTTTCACTAGACTAGAGATACTGAATTCCTGCAACTGTTCTTCATATGTTTTAGCCTCCAGTCTTCTGATCATCTTTGTTGCTCTTCTTTGCACTCTTTCTAGAGTCTCAACATCTTTTTTATATTGTGGCGACCAAAACTGGATGCAAGATTCCAACTGTGATCTTACCAAGGCATTGTAAAGCAGTATTAACTCTTCATGAGATCTTGATTCCATCCCTCTGTTAATGCAGCCTAGGACTGCATTGGCTTTTTTGGCTGCTGCAGCACACTGCTGGCTCATATTTAAACCACCTATTCTATACCTGTACATTTCTGTCTATTTTTATGTTTCTATTTCTATTATATTTCTATGCATTGGTTTTTCCAACCTGGATTTTTTCTCTTCAGACCTTTCTTCCCACAACTACAACTGAAGAGTCAAAAGCCAAGTAAGATGAGACATCAGCCTTAGCTTCGGACTGACAGTGAAGAATGAGCAAGCTGATCCTTTTTACAGGACTAATACTTACATTCCTCCCTTTCCTTTTCATGGCCTCACTGGGCAGCGATAATTTTACAGGGTATCATTGATAACACATTGAGCAATAAATAACCAGCTGTGCAACTTGTTTAAATCGGAATTATGCTGGTGTCTCAGGTTTTCAGTGATTGTAATGTTGTAAAATCATTTATTCTTTCAATCTACTGAAAAAAAAACTGCAGGTTTGTTATTATTGGATATTCCCTAACTTGCAGAACTCTTTTCTAAACACATAAATAGTTCCTCTTCTATATTTCCTTAAGACACTCATTTTTTTTTTAAAAAAAAGCATAAATTTCTGCAATGTTTTTTTTTTTTTAAATGCCTTCTTAAAAAAAAAATATAAACACACCAAATGCAAAAAAATTTTCCATTCAATTTTTGGAAGCATGTTTTATGTTTCTGGATGCACATCTTCCAAATAAATGTGTGCAGGGCTTTGTGTGTATTTTGATCTCTCAAAGGAGAGGGAACGGAGCGTTGTGAGAGGTGTTATGTCCCACCAGTTTGCTCCCATGCAAATATATGGCTGATTTCCAGCTTGGCCCTCAGACTCAACATCCTTGAAGCACCTTCTGTTTTGGCTGCAGTGGAAATCTGCTGAAGATAGAGAAGAAGGACGGAGCAACAGACTGGTCCAGAAAGAGAGAAAGTCGAAGAAATTGCTCTCCGTGACGTGGCTGTTTTGCAGCTGTTCCTCCTCCTCTTTCTGGCCTCTGGGCTTCTTTGCAGAAATCTCCGTCTTTTCCTAGACGTAAGAGCTTTCAAGCTCTCATTAAATCTCAGACTGTCCTGGAGAGATCGTTTTTTTCTCTGGGTGTCCGTTGTGGCCCATGAAAAAAGCTGCCAGAAAGTCAGACTGAGGCAAACCAGCATTCCTCTTTTGGGGCTCAATGTCCTCCTTCCATCCATCCATCAAAAGGTCTTCCTGAACATCCCTCAAAGCCAGGTAACAGTGGTGCATTTGTCCATGTTTAATGTTGTTTTAAAATCTGCCTCAGACTTTTTCTTCCGCTCTGAAATGGCTTCTGCTTTTCTACTTTTATTCTCAGGCTGGTTGAGAGTTTCTTTCAGATTCCTCCTAGCCTGGGTTTTTAGACTTGTTTCATAGCACAGGTGGCGAAGAGATCTATTGCTGTTAATGTCTATGGAGATTCTCCGTCATCCAGGATGCGGTTGTCCCAAAAGGTGCTTTTTCAAAAGGCAACTGGATTTTCTTGGTTTTTCTTTGAAGACATTT
>NW_015389370.1:151263-154531 GCF_001527695.2 Protobothrops mucrosquamatus
AGTCGTGACCCAGCTCCTCAGGATATGGCCCAAGCTCCGTCAGAAACCCCTCCGGGTCCATCAGGCGCCTGGGACGGAACCATCTAGGCGGTTCCGTCTCCCTGCGGCGAGGGGCAGCGGTCCGGAAGTCCATCCTAAGGAGTGCGTGATCTGACCATGACAAAGGCTCTATAATTATCTCCCCCATTTCCAGATCACTGTAGCAGGAAAACCTTAGAGTTTAAGTTAAAACTAACTAGAATAGAATAGAATCTGTTTATCTTCCGCTTGGTGCAGAGTTTGTCTCCCAGTTGATGTCAGGGTAATTAAAGTCCCCCATTACTATTGTGATTTGCTTCCTACATACCTTAGTTAACTGACCAACCAACCAACCAACCAAACAACCAACCAACCAACCAACCAAACAACTAACTAACTAACTTCTTCCTGTGAAACTGTGGGAAGCCAGGGACTCCATATCAGCAGATAAATGTTTCTCTGGTTAAGAGCAGGACATCTGTAGGCTTCCCTTGGCCAGTGAGCAATTTACTCAAAGCCAGTACATCATACTGTCCCCAGGGTAATTTCCTTGAAATTTTCTTTTCCTTTGAAAAGAAAGAAAGGAAACAAATTGAATGAGGACTGGCTTAGAAAGAACGCAGAGAAAGATATTTGTGCTTTGTTTTCAACTTTTATGTTCTGTACATTAGTAACCCACAGTAACCACTATTAGTACATATACAATTTGAAAGGAGAGCATCGATATAGGAAAGGCAGGAAGACCCTGTTCCTTTTAAAGATCTGCTTTCAAAGAACTGAGATGAATCAAGCAGGAGGGAATTTCATGATTATGAGGTCAGGGCTGGCCCAATCTTTAGGCAAAATAAAACAGACACTTTGACCTCTGATGTGCGTCAATGTTCAATGCTCCTATTTTTTCCAGTAATAACTTTGGATACTGATCGCAAGTAGCTTTTTTTTTTAAGTCCATTGTAAGTTTGAATGGCCATTAAAAGACGTGTTAGTTGAGGACTGTATTTTTTGGGTGTTTTTTAACAGAATAACAGAGTTGGAAGGGATATTGGAGGTCTTCTAGTCCAACCCCTGCTCAAGCAGGAGACCTTATACCATTTCAGATAAATAGCTGTCCAGTCTCTTCTTAAAAACCTCCAATGATGGAGCACCCACAACTTCTGATGGCAAGTTGTTCCACTGGTTAATTGCTCTCCTTGTCAGGAAATTTCTCCTTAGTTCTAGGTTGCTTCTCTCCTGGGTTACTAATTCTTCTGTCCTTTGTTAATATTCCAAAGCCAGATGTGCTCTTTTCTTCTAGAAAGGTCACCTGCCCCTAAGTTTGGTCCTTCAAACTTGACCTCGCCCTCTGAACTGAATTTCAAATGTACACCTGTCTATCCCTGGGATCAGCATGGTCAAACTGGTCTTTTTTGCAAGGGCCTCGAAAAGGACAAACTTCTAAAAGGCATTTATTATGTTGCTATGATCATCTTGAATTACTTTTTTTTAACCTCCGCTGCTACCGAGCATGGACTTCAATCTAATTGCAGTCATTGATCAAAAATCCAATATAGTAAACAAAGTCTAAAATGATTTCAAGCATCTAAGAGTCTTCCTCTACAAGCGAAATTGCTTGGGGCTATTTTGTGGCTGGGAGAGAAACGCCAAGGCTTTTCTGCTTTTTATTATTATTCTTATTCTCCTTGCCAGTCAGTTTTGTGGTCCTTGATGCTGTCAGTACAGTACTGTGTGTACCGTCAAACCCACATCTGTCTTACAAAACTTGTCTGTCCCCAAACTCTTGCTTTTAAATCTAAACTTCAGGCCATTTGAACCTATTACATGTTTATAGGTTGTCCTTGACTTATAGCCATTTGTTTAGGGACTATTCAAGGTTAACAGTGGTATTTATAAAGGTATTTAGTAAGGCCACATCTGGAATACTACATCCAGTTTTGGTCACCACATTACAAAAAAGATGTTGAGACCTTGGAAAAAGTACAAAGAAGAGCAACTGAGATGGTTAAAGGCCTGGAGACTAAAACATGAAGAGCGGTTGCGGGAATTGGGTAGAAAAGTCTAGAAAAAAGAAGGACTAGGGGTGACAGGATAGCAGTCTTCCAATATTTGAGGGGCTGCCACAAAGAACCGGGGGTCAACTTATCCTCCAAAGCGCCTGAAGGCAAGACAAGAAACAATGGATGGAAATTAATCAAGGAGAGAAGCAACCTGGAATTAAGGAGAAATTTCCTGACAGCGAGAACAATCAAACAATGGAACAGCTTGCTGTCAGAGGTTGTGGGTGCTCCATCACTGAAGGCTTTCAAGAAGAGATTGGACAATCATTTATCTGAAATGGTATAGGGTTGTCACTAATTAAGAGCACTCTATTCTGCCCAGGACAATTAACAAAATTATCTTTGGAAATTAAAGTAAATTTCCTGTTCTATTCCATTAAGCTGAGTGAAAACAAGTAGGAGAAACATACAGAAGAATTTTTCTAACCTCTAATTCTTTTCCTTCCCCACCCCATTTTTTCAGGCTGATAGAAAGTGACTGCATAAGAAATTCATAAATTGACGCAAAACAAAGCAAAGCTGTTGAATAAGAGATTTTACCTCTACAAATATGCATTTTCTTTCTTTCTTTTTTATGAATTCATTTTAAGAGAATGGCAAAAAGAATAAAACATCTCAGTTCTGTTTAGCAATGCAATTTAAATCATACCACAATACGCTTTTATATAGTTTATTAAAAACAGAAGCTATTTGAATCAGATTATATGGGATGAGTAGAGCTTCTCCCTTCACCTCTGAACAATCTGTGTTTTGATTATAATAGCAGCACACAGGAATGAAGTAGGTTTAAATGTTATGGAAATTAAATAACATTTACGCAAGAATGAGCGGCAACAACCTTGGACCGCAGAAAGGAAAACAAGAGGCCAAACCAAACTGTGCAGAAACAAGCCCTAGAATTTGAAGTGATAACACAATATCAGACATCGTCTTTAAATGTTCAGCAAAGAAAAATAAAACCTTCAACTTGAGGGTCTATTTAGAAGAGGTAGAATAAAAATATGTGCTGAGCGTTTCATAATAATAGTAATAATAATAAAGTTGGAAGGGACCTTGGAGGTCATCTAGTCCAACCCCCTGCTCAGGCAGGAAACCATTTCAGACAAATGTCTGTCCAGTCTCTTCTTGAAAACCTCCAGTGTTGGAGCATTCACAGCTTCTGGAGGCAGGTTGTTCCACTGGTTAATTGTTCTAAC
>NW_015389370.1:154656-157931 GCF_001527695.2 Protobothrops mucrosquamatus
AAATATGTGCTGAGCGTTTCATAATAATAGTAATAATAATAAAGTTGGAAGGGACCTTGGAGGTCATCTAGTCCAACCCCCTGCTCAGGCAGGAAACCATTTCAGACAAATGTCTGTCCAGTCTCTTCTTGAAAACCTCCAGTGTTGGAGCATTCACAGCTTCTGGAGGCAGGTTGTTCCACTGGTTAATTGTTCTAACGGTCAGGAAGTTTCTCCTTAGTTCTAGGTTGCTTCTCTCCTTGATTAGTTTCCACCCATTGCTTCTTGTCCTGCCTCCAAGCGCTTTGGAAAATAGATTGACGCCCTCTTCTTTGTGGCAGCCCCTGAGATATTGGAACACTGCTATCATGTCCCCCCTCGTCCTTCTCTTCATTAAACTAGACATACCCAATTCCAGCAACCGTTCCTTATATGTTTTAGCCTCCAGTCCCCTAATCATCTTTGTTGCTCTTCTCTATACTCTTTCTAGAATCTCAGCATCATTTTTACATCGCGGTGATCAAAACTGGATGCAGTATTCCAAGTGTGGCCCTACCAAGACATTGTAAAGTGGTATTAATACTTCATGTGATCTTGATTCTATCCCTCTGTTAATGTAGCCCAGCATTGTGTTGGCTTTTTTGGCAGCTGCAGCACACGGCTGGCTCTTATTGAAGTGATTGTCCACTAGGACTCTGAGGTCCCTCTCACAGTTACTACTATTGAGCAAGGTACCCCCTATACTATAGCTGTACATTTGGTTTTTCTTGCCTAAGTGTAGAACCTTACTTTTTCACCATTGAATTTCATTTTGTTAGATAGCGCCCAGTGTTCAAGTCTGACAGATCACATCACAGGAATGCACAAATGTCCAGAGTTCGGTTTAGTTTTTTGAAATGTCTGCTTTAAACAAAGGCATCTTAAAAATTTGCCCATCTCTCCCTCCGAAAAAAGGACAAAAATACCCCCCCCCAAATAAGCAATCTCACCACTTTATTTGTTATAATGTTTTGTGATTTGATTTTTGTGTGGACAAGCCCCATCGTGGTGGCTAATTAAGAAACCTCCCCAAATGCCAAATGCTGCCTAGAATAATTGTGTCCATTGCTCAGACAAGATAAAACAGGATATTGTGGGTTGCGCATTTAGCTTCAGGGTCTGTGTGCGTTAAGAAGACACTGAAGGAGGGGCTGCCTCTTCTCTTCTTCAAAATGTCTGCTGCTCTTGCAGTGGTGTCAGCGGTGGGATGACGGTTTGACGGAACTCAGGAGAAGGGAAATGAAATTAAGAAACAAAGGTTTTCAACTAAAAAAACAACAACCCTGAGTAGACAAATTCCTGAAAAGTGGAAGAACTTGAACAACAAAAACATCTTCCTTCCCCTGTCCTGACCACTTTCTACAGGGGGACGATCTAGAGCATCCTGTCCTACAGCATCACAGTCTGGTTTGGAAGCATCACTGCTTCAGACAGGAAGGCGGTGCAGAGAGTGGTGAGAATGGCCGAAAAGATCATTGGCTGTTCCCTCCCTCCCATCCAGGACATGGCACAGAAGCGTTGCTCATCTGGGACACTACACATCCTCTTCACGACCTGTTTTCCTTGTTACCTTCTGGGAGGAGGGGGCTCCGTGGTATCTGAAGCAGAACATCCAGATTCAGCCATAGTTTCATTCCATACATCCTTAACCTTGTGAACTCTCAAGCTTCCTCCTTCCATTATATATTCAAGATGGATAGTATTTAATATTTATTTGCTATGTATATATAGGGGTGTGGGTCTATACATATGTTGTACATAGTATGTTTTAGGTGTGTGTCTTTGAGAGTGGGCAACTAAATTTCATTTTTGATGTGTGTGTTGTGCCCACAGTAAAAAAAATGACAATAAAGGTTATCTTATCTCAGCGGTTCTCAACCTGTGGGTCGTGACCTTTTTGGGGGTCGAATGACCCTTTCACAGGGGTCGCCTAAGACCATCGGAAAACACATATTTCCGATGGTCTTAGGAACCAAGACACCGCTCCGCATCCATCTCCGCATGGCCTCCTCCGCCATTTGCAGAGAGAGAGACAGAGAGGCACTTTCACTTCCCTTCTCTCTCTCTCTCAGGCGGACTTACCTCCTGCAGGGCTCCTGATTGGCCCTGCGCCCGGGTGCCCCACCCCCTGGGAGAATCGCAGCCAGGGCCTCGTGGCCTTGGAGCCACTCAGGGAAGCCCCGGGATCCCTGCTGGGAGCGGCCTGCTGGAGGCTCCGCTGAGCGGGCCAGCCCTCCCGCAAGCCACGGCCCAAGGGAGACCAGCCCCTGCGATCCCCAGCCAGCCCGACCATTGGACCCGCTGGCCAGGAAGGCGTGCCGGAGTCCAGGCTGCCAGGAAGGAAGAAGGAGATTCAGCAAAGGTAGGAGACGAGAGCCGCCTCCTGGGGCCCAGTGCTGGTGGCAGCTTCTTTGCCATCCTCTTCCTCCTCCTCTCCTTCCTCCTGGATGGGCGGAGGGCGAGGCCGGGCAGCGCGGAGTCACGGCTGGGACGGCGGCAGCGGTTTTCTCGCCCTTCTCCTCTCCTTCGTCCTGCTGCCCCCAAGGCGGCTCGGGCGGGCGCCGGGAGGAAGAGGGGTGCCTGGGGGGGAGCAACCAAGCTGGCGGAGGGGCTGGCACGCCACGCGGCACCAGCCTCCACCGCGGCTCCATCGATGGACAGAGGACGAGGCTGGGCAGCGCAGAGTCCCGGCGGGGGCGGCGGCCGGACTGGGGGTGGCGTGGACCCCCGACGATGCAGCAGTGGCCACCGGAGCTGCTGCCTCCCATCCTGCTCCTCCTCCCTGCCCGTTCAGCTGAGGATGCAGTGGAGGCCGGGCCGGGGGCGGCAGGAACCCCCGACGATGCTGCCGTAAGAGAGAGAGGAAAGAGAAAGAGAGGAAAGAGGAAAGAGAGAAAGAGGAAAGAGAAAGAGAGAGGAAAGAGAGAAACAGAAAAAGAGAGGAAAGAGAGAAAGAGGGAGAAAAGAGAGAGAGAGAAGAAAGAGAAAGAGAGAGAGGAAAGAGAGAGAGAAAGAGGGAGAGGAATGGCGCTTCTCCAACCAGGCTGGGCGGAGCCGGCGGAGCAGCCTTCCTGTCCCCCCTCCCCGGCCAGCTGGATGGGGGGTTGGGGGTCACCACAACATGAGGAACTGTATTAAAGGGTTGTGGCATTAGGAAGGTTGAGAACCACTGGTCTAGGGTGAGTAGACAAAAGACAGGCCAATGAGAATTAAATGACAGAAATGATAACATTCTGAACACTTCCTCCCCCCCCCCC
>NW_015389370.1:159641-168820 GCF_001527695.2 Protobothrops mucrosquamatus
CTCTTTCTAAAATCAACAATGATCTCCTTTGTTTTATTAACATTTCCTTTTTAAAATCACTTACCCTTTTTTCTTTGGCCAGTTAAAGATGCATCCCACCTTTCTCCTGCTCTTGGTGTTTTTTCTGCATGCCAGCAGTCTTCCGGGTGAAAAGGCACCCCCAAAGAGGAGGAGGGCTCCATCATGTGTACGATGTTGCGGGAAGGACGAGCAGCCTGTCTCCATTACTGCTTCCCGATTCACACGGATGACCAGCGACTCTCTTTATGCGCTCCCTAAGATTCAGCCCACCATTGATATCCACATCTTAAAAGGCAAGCAATCTCTTGTGATATTTGTATCCCTTTTCTACAAGGGTTGGATCAGTTATGTCAGCCTTATCAGGTAGACTGAATAGGAAACACAGCATCAAGCGTGGAAAACAGGAAATCAGGCAGTTCAAATGTATATAAGGATTTACTGCAAGCTTAAGCTCTCTACAAGAATCTGAACTACTAACAGTCCAAGCAAATTGGCGGTAGATAAGAGTCAATGGAATTCAAAGTGGGCTGGACTTAGCTCACTTGTGGGCATGAAGGGACTCATGACTAATGACACGTTTGACCCCTCCCTCAGCCTCATCATCTCCTACACACAGCCATACAAGCTATGTGTAATGCAAGACCTTACATTAAGCAAGAACTAGTATTTTCCCGCATGAAGCATTTACATTAAAGCATCCCTTACAGACTCCATCCCAAGGGCCAAATGTCCACTTTGATTTCATCCAGTCCTCAGGTGTGGAGTTGTTATGGGAACCAAACTGATAAGCGCAGTTCCCAGGGACCATTCTCAGGGTTTCAGTTTCCTCTTGGCGGGGAGATAAGGCAGATGGCCCAGAGTATATTCCTTCTTCCATTTATACCCCCAAAGCACATACCAGCCTACCCCTCCCAGCAGAATAGCACAGCATCCTCCTCCCCACTCCGAACAGACCTGAAGTGAGAAAGAAAAAGCATATAATAAATGAGGGTCTGACACTACGCCCACTTTATGGTAAAGTTACATTTCAGAATCATGCCAGTCTGAAAGTACAATTCTCCCACCCATCCACTTTTAGAGCCCATTAACAGTCCCTTCTGAGTCTCTTGCCCTACCCATTATCCCCTGCTTCTTATCTGAACATTCTCTGAGCAGTATCTCTTCCCCTGCTCTCCCAAGGCCTTTCTCCTGTAGCATTACAGATTGCAATGAAGTATGCACAGATCAACAATTTTTAAAAATCCCTACTAATGGGATGAGGTGATTATCACAATTCTCTCATTTTCTTACTTTGGTGAATAAGTTATCTTTGGCGCTTCCTAGTTTCTAAGCTGGATCAGTTACATGATGTCCTGCTTTACAACTGTCACACCCATAATGTGTAGGCTCCATTATGGTTGTAAGTCAAGGACTACCTGTTCAAACATCTCTTGACAGTCTGTAGTCTCCCTGGCTTCCCATCCTTTCATTCAGGAAAGATACCAGGGAGAAAGTCCTCCAGTGGGGCTTTTTCTCTGCAGGGCATTTAGACCACAAGACCACTTTTCTGGAACCGTGAACTGAGATGCATTATAGTTCTGATCCAGATCACGAAAATGGTCTTAAACAAATATTTATTGTCCAGGAATTCTAAGCACAGATTTACTTTGCAGTAGATACATCCGGTCATATTCATATCTGTCCATTCTCGTAGGTAAAAAGAAATAATTCCCCATCCCAGCTAGGCATGGTTATGGATGCCAATCGATGTGTGCATGATGCTTGATTAAACAAAGGCTTTTACAACCCTGGCACATAGCCAGGACATCCTGTAATAAACTTTGAAGCTCCTCCCACTGACTAGATAAGATATAGGACTGACTAACAACTAGACTACATTTCCCAGAGGCCATCTCTTAAGGAGACAGCGTTTAATCCTTTAAATGCTAAATGCTCTAACACAGTTCTTAATTCCTAAGCTAAATATATGCTCTGGCCAGAGTTACATACTGGTCCAGTACAACCACCAAGCTCCTTTCCAGCCCTCTAGATCTATGGGAACCATCTCCTCTATTATGTCCAGCTCTTCACTCAGCCCCAAATAATCCAGCAAATAAAATCAAAATCCCTACTCCCACAGTGCCCTCTTTTGCAGGAAAAGCGAATGGAAAAGGCCATTTCACACCATCTAAATTTGTGACCTCTTATTCCTTCTTGTCTCCATAGGAGAAAAAGGTGAGATGGGGGAACAAGGACTTGCAGGGCTGGAAGGCAAATCAGGTGAGCCAGGCCTGCAGGGATCCAGTGGCCAGAAAGGACAAAAGGGTCAGGTGGGACCCCCTGGCCACTCCTGCAAGCAGCATTATGCTGCCTTTTCGATCGGCCGCAGCAAACCTCTCCACAGTTTGGATTACTACCAGCGGGTGACTTTCGACACAGAGTTTGTCAACCTCTACAAGCATTTCAACATGTTTACTGGCAGCTTCTTCTGTTACGTCCCCGGGATCTACTTCTTCAACCTGAATGTCCACACCTGGAACTACAAGGAGACCTACCTGCACATCATGAAGAATGAAGATCAAGTGGCGATCCTCTATTCTCAGCCCAGCGAGCGGAGCATCATGCAGAGCCAAAGTCTCATGCTGGACCTCCTGGAAGGAGACGAGGTTTGGGTACGAATGTTCAAGCGGGAGCGGGAGAACGCCATCTACAGCGAGGAATCGGACATCTATATTATCTTCAACGGCCACCTAATTAAGCCAGCCGTAGAAGGAACTCCGGCCCAAGGCTGAAGTAGGAGAGGTGGCCCATCGGCTCTTTAAATGGTGCTTTTCCATGAACTGCAGCCACGGAGCTGCTTGGGGGGGGGAGGTCCATGACAACTCGCCACAACCAACTTGCCAAGCCAACTCCCCATAGCCAACTAGCTGCGGGAAAACCCACTGCAGGACAAGAGTTAATCAAAGAAATAGTGGAATAAAATAATAATTAAATTATTAATATAATTTAAAATAATTAAATTGAATTGTTGAATTGTCTTGCAGCAAATTGTCCCGTGGCCAGTTGTCCCCATGGCGAATTGGCTGTGGAGAGTTGGCTGTGGTGAGTTATCCACTCTGTAATCCTCAGCGTGGTGAACTTATAAATAGGTGCTACTAGGCTTACAACTTTTTCCAGTGTTGCGATAGAGACACAATCCCAGATTTTTGGGATCCTGATGGGTAGTTCTCGCAAAATGGCTGCGAGGGAGGAGAGTTTGAACATTTCCCCCATGGCCAAGATCCGTTACAAAAGATCAGAAGGTAAATTAGTAAGGCTGATCACTACCCTTATAGCTTCAGGGACTCCATCCATCACTTCTCAGCATACTTGATCTTGCAGTAGTGGCAAATATCTGTAACTCGAGTGTAGAATGACCCATCACAAGACCCATCCTAGACCCTCACTTGGCACTCCCACACCTGAAGCCCTTATAAGCAGAAGAACACTGACATCCCCTAAACTCCGCTGAAGATGTTACCTAGCCTGGTGACAAAACGTTCAGAAATCAACCCACAAGCTCAAAGAACGAACCTTCACCCTCATACTTGATCTTCTTCTGAGGAAGATTTTATGTTTTGTGCTTCAAAGAAAAGAGGGGTGTGTGTGTCAAAAAAAGCAAAGATGACATTGTTTGGGGTGTAGCCATGTGCCATTTTATTTCCTAAGAATACTTCTTGGCTTCCTGCGGGTGCAGAGACATCCTTGGGAATCAGAATGATGGCAAAGATAGCATGCACGATAAACATAGTCCTCAATTTATGACTGATCATTTACCAACCATCTGAATAACGGACAGAATAACAGAGTTGGAAGGGACCTTGGAGGTCTAGTTCAGCCTCCTGCTCAAGCAGGAGACCCTATATCAGGGGTAGGCAACCTTGGCTCTTTTATGACTCGTGGACTTCAACTCCCAGAATTCCTGAGCCAGCATGGCTCAGCTTGGAAGCCTCTCCCTTTCCCCTCAGCGTGGCTGGCTCAGGAATTCTGGGAGTTGAAGTCCACGAGTCATAAAAGAGCCAAGGTTGCCTACCCCTGCCCTATACCATTACAAACAAGTGGTTGTCCAATCTCTTCTTAAAAACCTCCAGTGTTGGAGCACCCACAACTTCAGAAGAAAAGCTATTCCACTGGTTGATTGCTCTCACCATTAGGAAATTTTTCCTTAATCCTAGGTTGCTTCTCTTCTTGGTAATTTTCCATCCGTTGTTTCTTATCTTGCCTTTTGGTGCTTTGGAAAATAAGTTGCCCCCCATCTTCTTTGTGGCAGCCCCTCAAATAATGGAACACCACTATCATGTCACCCCTAGTCCTCCTTTTCATTATTCTTTTACTCATCTTCGACGATTGTAATGAAATCACAAAAAAAGAAAAAAGAAATGTCATGGCTGGAAGTGGAAATACAATCAATAAGTGGAGAAAAATCCAAAATAAAATACTTGAACTGAGGCATTTCAGCCTTTGCCTGAACAAATGGTGAATAAACTTACACCTGGAAGTTTGTCTTCAAACCGAACCAGAATTTGTCTTCCTCTCGCTTAAGATCTCCACTTGGGGGGACATTCCAGATCATACCTTGGTCTTCTATATATATAACCCCATCGTTTTGGACAAATGCTATAATTTCCTTCCTCAATGGTCTTTTCTTGAGGTTAAAACCTACTCCAGTGATGGCAAACCTTTTAGAGACCGAGTGCCCAAACTGCAACCCCAAACCCACTTATTTATCACAAAGTGCCAGGGCCGCATCAGCATTGTGGTGTCCTCGGGGGGGGGGGCAGGGAGATGCCTCTGAGTGCCGCCTCTGGCATGCAAAAACCAGGGGCGCAAAAATGGGCCACTGTGCTGCAAGGTGCAAAAACAGCCACCAGCGTGCCGTGGGGTGCAGGTACAAGGCGCTGCACCACGCAAGAATGGGGCAGGGCTAGTGAGTATCAGGCAGGCACTAGCCCCTCCCCATTTGCAGCGTGTGCGTGCTTGCGGCCCTGTGCGTGCATGCACACATGTAAAATGCTTCCCCCTCCCTTTTCTTCCAGTCCACCAATTGACAATGGTTGGTGACCTCTGCTCTACCACCTCTACTCAAGCTTGCTAGTCGGCCGCTTCACCTCCTTTGTGCTGGACAGGGCTTCTACTCCGGGCGGCGGTGTCGGCCTGCTGCTGGCAGTGGTGGCACGCGTGCCATCAGAGAGGGCTCTGAGTGCCGCCTCTGGCACACGTGCCATAGGTTCGCCACTACTGACCTACTCATTTCTCTCCTCAGACACGTCTTTTAAGAATCCTATCTTTTGATTCTCCTTTTTGGCAGCTGTTCCAGTTTCTCTGAACCTTTCTCCAAAGGGGTGCCCAGAGTTGGACACCAATCTGAGTGAAGCTGAATGTATGGGGAAGGATGCTTCTATTAACGCAACCTAACACTCCATTTGCCTGTTGAACAGCCTCATCACACTGAAATCAAACGTTCACTTTTATTTATATCACATTTTAAAATTGCCCATCTGTCTCACAGAGGGACTCTGGGTAGTATACAAGTAAAATATTAAAATAAAAAAAAACTATGTAAAATTTAAAAAGAGACGAGTGATGTTAAAAATTAATTAAAAGGCAGGTGGGGGGGATGCTATCACAGTGGCCCAAGTGGTGCAACTTTGCTTAAGCTCTCAGATCAGAGAGATGCAGGCGTTATTTTTATTTTTATTTTATTTATTTATATTTGAATTTATATCCCGCCCTTCTCCCGTAGGACTCAGGGCGGCTGACAATCTATTTAAAATACATACAAAACAATACAAATTTAAAATTAATTAAAAGAATATTAAATATTTATCGAATTTAAAATATAATTAAAACCCCCCTAAAAATTACCCTAGGCCAGTCCTGCAAGCTGGAATAACCAAGTCTTGAGGGCGCGGCGAAAGGAAGGGAGATCAGGGATAACCCTGATCTCTGGGGGCAGTTCATTCCAGAGGGTGGGAGCTCCCACAGAGAAGGCCCTCCCCCTTGGGGTCGCCAGCCGGCACTGTCTNTCCCCCCCAACACCGCCCGCGCGGCCGCATTTTGGACCAGCTGGAGCCTCCGGGTGCTCCTCAAGGGGAGCCCCATGTAGAGAGCATTACAGTAGTCCAGGCGGGAGGTGACAAGTGCATGAGTGACCGTGCGTAGGGCGTCCCGGTCCAGAAAAGGCCGCAACTGGTGAATCAGGCGTACCTGATAAAACGCCCCCCTTATTTCATCCACCCCCCATATATGAGCTTTTACATGTCTTTCACCCTCCCATTCGCCTTGCATTGGGGAAAAAACCCCTGTATTTTTACACAGCGTATATCCTATATGGTATTTTCAATAGTGGAGACCCTCCTTCAGTTACAGGTACTTCTTACTTACCATTCACCTTCTGTAATGCCCATATAGTAGGTAAGAATAGAGCTGGAAGGGACTTTGGAGGTCTTCTAGTCCAACCCCATGTTCAAGCAGGAGACCCTACACCATTTCAGATGGATGATTGTCCAGTCCTTTCTTAAAAACCTCCAGTGATGAAGCACCCATAACTTCTGAATGCAAGCTGTTCCACTGGTTAATTGTTCTCACTGTCAGGAAGTTTCTCCTTAATTCCAGGAGAATTCTCTCCTTGATTAATTTCCATCCATTACTTCTGTTCTAGCTTTCTGGTACTTTGGAGAATAGCTTGACCCCCCTCTTCTTTGTGGCAGCCCCTCAAATACTGGAATACTGCTATCCTGTCACTCCTCTTTCTTCTTTTCTTTCTTTCTTCTTCTTCTTGTGCCATATCCGTTATTGGACGTTGGTGATCATGTTGGCAATCCTGTTTTTATCAGCAGCCGCATGAAAAAGTGCTGCTGAGTTTTGTCCAAACCAGTCCCTTAGATTTTGAAGTCACGATGTTCTTCTTCTGCCTGGACCTCGTTTGTCTTCAATCTTTCCCTGGAGGATTAAATGGAGTATGCCGTATTTTTCTGGGTGTCACATCACATGTCTGAAATATTCTAATTTTTGTTTTTTAATTGTTTTGATGATTTCCCAGGCGGCTTATCACCTCATCATTTCTGATTTTGTCAACCCAGCTTATACGGAACAGCCGCCTGTAAATCCACATTTCAAATGCTTCTAGTCTCTTCAGGTGGCCTTCTGTCAGAGACCAACTCTCTACTCCATAGAGCAGGATAGAAAAAAATATAGCATCTGACAAGCATGATTTTCAGTCTTAGGCTTATGTCGTGACTGCAGACTTCTTTTCTTTAGACTAGCCAAATCCAAGTCCTGCAACCATTCTTCGTATGTTTTAGTCTCCAGGCCTTTAATCAACTTAGTTGCTCTTCTTTACACTTTTTCCAAAGTCTCAACATCTTTTTTGTAATGTGGTGACCAAAACTGGATGCAGCATTCCAGGTGTGGCAGGTTAAAGCTTTGTGACTTTGTTCACATTTACAACTAGTGCAGCATCCCACAGTCAAGCAATCTGCATTCACTCAGCAACAGAGATGGTCAAAGGCCTGGAGACTAAAACATATGAAGAACAGTTGCAGGAATTGGGTATGGCCAGTCTAGAGAAAAGAAGGACATGATAGCAGTGTTCCACTATCTCAGGGGCTGCCACAAAGAAGAGGGAGTCTTCTCCAAAGAGCTATTCTCCAAAGCGCCTGAAGGCAGGACAAGAAGCAATGGATGGACACTAATCAAGGAGAGAAGCAACCTGGAACTAAGGAGAAACTTCCTAACAATGAGGACAATTAACCAGTGGAATAGTTTGCCTTCGGAAGTTGTAGGTGCTTCATCTCTGGAGGCTTTTAAGAAGAGACCGGACAGCCATTTGTCTGAAATGCTTTTGGATCTCCTACCTGAGCAGGGAATCAGACTAGAAGACCTCTAAGGTCCCTTCCAGCTCTATTCTGATTGATTCACATGATTCCCAGCCAACGTGCAACAAGCTGAGTTAATAGAGAAGGTAGAATAAAATAGTTATAAACTGCAGTCACATGATGTTTTGTTTTGTGACCACGGTGTTTTACGTGATGGATGAAGGGGAACTCAAAGGTGCTTTTTCAAGAGGCAACTGGATGGTTTTTTTCCCCCTTGAGGAAGAAGAAGAAACGTCATCAATTGTGATGGGGGGAGGGGCTCAATGGAAGGATCGGTGGTGACCAGATGGGTGTGTGTGTGTGTGTGTGTGTGTGTAAGGATCCTATTTCTTTGCAGTCATCTGGTTGTTAGCACTCTCTCTGAGAGCCATTGAGGCTCCTTGGGGTTGATCTGTGCCTCCAATCCAGATGAAGGGGAATTGAGATTGCAAGCCCTTCACAGTCACATGATTCTCTGCTTAGTGGCAGCAACTGACTCGCTTGTCCAATTGTGGTTGCTAAGCAATGATGACCTGTGCAGGTAAGTTGCTGTAGTTACAATGCATTTGTCAACTGTACAACGAACCTGGCTGCAGCCATTTTTGCTCATTCTAGGTTGCCACAAGAATGGGAGGGGGAGCGGAGGAATTCTACTAGTCTAAACGCTGAACCAGGGTCATTTCTGTCAGTTAGGTGGCAGGCGTGAGCATTTGGTTAGAAAGCCCACCAAACTCTTCTATTGGGAAACGTAGCTGATTGCATAGCACTGGGGTGGGAAGTTCAACTTTGCATTATTGTCTCTCTTTGAAGGGGATTTCAGACTTGGTTTCACTTTTGACCGTGCCAGTACTATGTAACCAATAAACATGTTCTTTGAGGAAATCTCAAGCCTCGGAGTTCTGATTTATTTGGTCTTGTCTATCAGAACCTTGATAGCATCTTTCTTTCCTGAGGTATAGGGGCAGTTACCTAGCTCGTCATCCCCCAGCCCCTTTCTTTTTCTTAAGTGGAGCCCTTTATAAGTGTGGCTCTTAAAAGCCCTTCTCTGCTTTTGCAGAATCAAAAATGTATTTCCATTCACAGAAACTGGAAGACCAGTTGACGGCTGTGGCCAGGGGGGCGTTTTACCGGGTACGCCTGGTGCACCAGTTGCGGCCTTTTCTGGACCGGGATGCCTTGCGCACAGTCACCCATGCTCTTGTCACCTCCCGCCTGGACTACTGTAATGCTCTCTACATGGGGCTCCCCTTGAGGAGCACTCGGAGGCTCCAGTTAGTCCAGAAT
>NW_015389370.1:169169-175429 GCF_001527695.2 Protobothrops mucrosquamatus
AATCAATCAATCAATCAATCAATCAATCAATCAAGGAATACGCTTAGGACAATGACAGCAGCCCCCTTGCTTGCTCGGAGTCTCCAATCATGCCCACATGGGTATCTCCCATCTCTCCCAAGCTGAAGACCATTTGAGCCATTATAATTTGCCCCCGCTACGGGGATGTTTGCAAAACGACTCATGGGAACCTTTGCTTTCACCCAGCGCTGACATTTTGCAAGTGCCTGATAAGGAAGCTTGTAAACTTGTAAACAAGCTTATAAACCCTGCAAATCCATCATGTCTGCAGAGATAACTGAAGAGATTTGGGCTGCTTATTTCCACTGAGTTAGAGTCAAACGCTGCCCACTTGGTGAGGCTGCAGCTGTCATCTTTTCAAAGACCCTGTCCAGCATGCCACAATTATCTGGAATGGGGTGGCAGGTTGAAGATTTAAGGTGAAGATCGGATGCAGAGTTTTTTAAAGAGAATAACGGACAAGACAGAAAGCATGTGTATCCCAAAGAAAATGTCTAAAATATTTAAAAAATCATTTTAAATCAGTTCATAAACCTTTACTTCCTTTTTATGTTCATTTCCCACTCCTGTCTAAATTCTCATATTACCTAAATCATCATTTGATTTCAGCATCCATCCAAATTGGCAGCAGCTGGGAAGGAGGATGGGGTACCACACAGAGACCTTTGGAGGGATGTCTGGGCTGTAGAGAGAACATGGATGCTCTTGAATCTCAGATTGATGTTGACAGGACAGGGCATGTTGGTTTTTGCTCTAGTAGGGCCAATTTTTTTTTTAATTCACAAATGTAGATTGTCATCAAAACAGATACGTTATTATTTCTAGCGGAGGGTATGCACCTAATGAACAGGTGCCCATTGCTGAACTGATTCCTAAAAGCTTTGATTAAAATCCTTGCAGACCTTCAAAAATTCTTAGCAAATTCGGGGTGGGGACGGAAGGGGAGTGGCGGGAGAGGCCCACGGGCGCAGCCTTGGCGACCCAGGTGGTGGCGCATGGCCAAGCCGGGGGGGGTCCGCAGGGGGAGCCCCCCCGGCCGGGCTGGACCAGGACAAGTACGATGCGGAGGAGAACGTGAAGATCATCTGCCTGGGCGACAGTGCCGTGGGCAAGTCCAAATTGATGGAACGCTTCCTCATGGAGGGCTTCAAGCCACAGCAGCTCTCGACCTTCGCCCTGACCCTCTACAAGCACACGGCCACCGTGGATGGCAAGACGGTCCTTGTGGACTTCTGGGACACGGCTGGCCAGGAGCGTTTTCCAGAGCATGCACCCGTCCTACTATCACAAGGCCCATGCTTGCATCATGGTCTTTGACGTCCAGAGGAAGTTGACCTACAAGAACCTGGCCAACTGGTATAAGGAGCTGCGTGAGTTCCGGCCCCAGATACCCTGCATCGTGGTGGCCAACAAAATTGACACCGACCTGAAGGCGACCCAGAAGAGCTTCAACTTTGCCAAGAAGCTCAACCTGCCTCTCTACTTCATGTCTGCAGCAGACGGCACCAACGTGGTGAAGCTCTTCACTGATGCCATCAAGCTGGCCGTGGCCTACAAGCAGAACTCGGAGGACTTCATGGACGAAGTCCTAAAGGAGCTGGACAACTTTGACCTGGAGACGAAGGAAGAGGACTCCCCCACAGAGGAGACCAGTCAAGGGGACCCTTCCTGGGTCCACCTGAGACCTGGGAATGAGTAACTGGGCCGCCATTTGCACAGAGACCACGGGCAGCTCCACCTGCTCAATGGAGGCAGCCAGGGACCTCCGAGGGAAGGCACCCAGGTGGGAGATGGGCTCTGCTGCCCTGGGAGACGGCGGCGGAGTGACCAAGTTTCCAACCCCCCCCAGAGAACAGGGGCTGCTGGGGCTGGTAGACCTCGGGCTTCTCCATGCCCCATTTCGCTTCTAGAGGACCCTTAGCCTATATTGTTGTTGTTGGAAAAATTCCAGCTGGAGAAATAAATTTTGGAAGTCTTGAAGCAAAAAAAAAAAAAAATTGTTAGCAAATTCAAGTCAAGTCAGAATAGATCTGCAAGGGACCTTGGAGATCTTCTAGTCCAACCCCCTGCTCAAACAAGAGACCCTATTCCATTTCAGACAAGTGGCTATCCAGTCTCTTCTTAAAAACCTCCAGTGATGGAGTGCCCACAACCTCTGGAGGGAAGCTGTTCCACTGGTTGATTGTTCTCACTGTCAGGAAATTGCTTCTCTCCTTGATTAGTTTCCATCCTGCCCTCTGGTGCCTCTTCTTTGTGGCAGCCCCTCAAATACTGGAATACTGCTATCATGTCACCCATAGTCCTTCTTTTCTCTAGATTACCCATACCCAATTCCTGCAACCGTTCTTCATATGTTTTTGTCTCCAGGCCTTTAATCATCTTAGTTGCTCTTCTTTGCACATTTGCCAAAGTAGCATTTTTCCAAGATAGTAATTAGTCTGAGAGAAGGGGAAAAAATTGCAGTAAGCACTAATCCTCTGTATTTTTTTAATGTTGCTAAAGGTAGGGTCTTTTTTAAAATAAACGCAACCTCTGGTGACTTCATGGATCCATCCATAAGGATGTTGTCCTTTGTCTTTTCCTGTGTCTGTCACAGGTAGAGCCAGAGAACATTTACGGCTGATAAGGAAGTCCAGGCCCCAGTCGCCTTAATGGGGGGGGGGGGCTCGGGAAAACCGAGTGGAGGCTTAGAAGAGATAGCAGGATTGCACTTATCTGCAGAAATGGAAAGTGCATTTGATGTAATCGACTGGGAAAGACAAACAGAAGGCACTTTGCAGTCAGATGGACTTAGAGGTTATACAACGGAAAGGCATCACACTGGACTTTGTACAAAAACAATCTTGGTTTCTCTCCCTCTTCAGGGAAGAGAAGTAAACAATGTGACCTAGGCAATGTTGTAAGAATGTCCCCCAGGTGTGATACATATCTGCCCCCACCAAGTTGTTTTTTTTGTTTTTTTTTTAGTCAGCCAACTTACAACCTTCCAGTCTTGATATTTCTTCATCAGGACCTTTTTTATGTTTAGGGTGCTACACTTCAACATAGAGGAGGAGGAGGAGGAGGAGGAGGAGGAGGAGGAGGAAGGAAGGAAGGAAGGAAGGAAGGAAGGAAGGAAGGAAGGAAGGAAGGAAGGAAGGAAGGAAGGAAGGAAGGAAGGAAATAAGACAAGAAGGAAGGCGTTATGTCCTGGGCCTGTGATTGACAGAGCAGGTGCAGGAAGCTGCTGAGAGACCTGGGCAGACCACGTGGGTGCCCGGGCCAGACAGGCTGTCTCCAGCCTATTGCACATGGGCAAGGCAGGAAATATAAGTTGCATTGATTTGTTGATGCTGCTCCCTGTAAGGGGGTATAAAAGGGATCCACGCCATTTTGTGTTGTTCTGTTGAAGATTGAATAAAGAAGCAACTGTTGTTACTCTTGCCTCGTCTCAAGAACAGAACAGAAGGGATTAGGGAAGGAAGGAGTGAGGGGATGAAAGAAGATGAGGAGGAAAGGAAGGAAGGAAGGAAGGAAGGAAGGAAGGAAGGAAGGAAGGAAGGAAGGAAAGGAGGAAGGGGATGAGGGAGGGAAGCAATCAAGTGTCAATTCCACAGCTGCTGAGCAATTGCAACCTTCTCCCTTCACAGGCTGATGGGGTGGAACAAAAGTGGGGTCAAAAACATTCAAAGATGACACTCCTGAAATATCTGCTGCCTCTTTTACAGACCGTGTGAAACAGGGACAGCGTGTGCAACTGTTCCAAACGCTTCACAGTGGAATGGCGATAGTGGGAGAGTAACTTTCAAAGGAAAAGCTGAAATGCGCTTGTGTGGTAATCCTACATCTTGATTCTGAAGTAGGTCCAAGAGATTTCAATTCAAATTAGATCTAGAACAATACATTTAATATTTAATGATCGATTCACACAGTATCAATTGTATGTGAAAGAATCAAGAGTACAGCTAATCGCCGTTTTCCTTTCCTTTTCTTATTTTACTGACGCTGGGTTTTAGTTTAGTCCAAAAAAAATGTGAGTTCATCTTTTTGGATATTAAATAACTAAAAGAGCAAGAAGCCTACACAAAAAGACATTGATGGGAGGAAGAGATAAAAGAAAAAGATGGTGAGAAAAAGTTGCAGACTGACTTCTAATTTTTATTCTGCTTCTCATGTTCCTAATATGGTAAGGTTGTGATAAAAAAGCATAGATAAACCCTGTTAATTTTAGATATTTATTAACTTGCCTGTTTTGACTTCTATACATTCCCAGGCTGAAGGCTTAGATTAGAGATGAGGTTACATGAAGAAAAATAACAATCGGGTGTCATTTATTGAATTACACTTTCACCTCCATAATATTCAGGGTTACAATATAACAGTATAACAGAGTTGGAAGGGGCCTCAGAGATCTTCTAGTCCAACCCGTTGCGCAAGTAGGAGACCCTAGACCATTCCAGACAAAGGTGCTTTTTCAAAAGACAACTGGACTTTCTTAGTTTTTGTTTGCTTATTCCAAAACGCACAATTAAAATTTGCATCCCATGAAAAGAGGGACACAACTATGAGTTTTAGTTTTCTGTGCAGTGAAAAAGGACTTTTTTTTGTAAAAAAAAAAAAGTGCTTGTCCATCTTTAGTTTCTGCAACAGTATCTTTACTTCCTCATGACACATAATTCCCACTTCTGGTCATGCCCAGGTCAGATTCTGTCCTTGTGTCCTGAACATCTGCAGAAATGACCTTATGCTGCTGGAAGTGTAAAGCCTTCTCCCCCTCAGTTGCAGCCCCCCCCCATCTTCCAAGGATGCAACAAGGTCAACCTCCTGACACATTGTGGATAGCCATAGAGATGACCTTGGAGCAAATGTGCAGAAACAGTTATGAAAATAAAAACGTGTTTAGAAGGCACTAAGGAAGATGCTCCGACTGGTTCCACTCAGTTCACTGGTGTGTAAGACAGTGGTTCTCAACCTGTGGGTCGGGACCCCATTTGGGGTCGATCGACCATTTCATGGGGGTCGCCAAGCAAGGCTGTCCGCCATTTTTTTTGTCCGCCATTTTTTTTGACCGCCATTTTTTTCCCTTTTTCCGGTGGGTGCCTTACCTCCCTTGGGCTGGGCCAGCTGGTGGTCGGCCTGCTCCGTCTCTGCCGCTTGCCAGCTACGCCTCGGCCGGCGCAGGGGGCGGAACCACGCATGCGCGGCACTCCCGGGCAGGGAAAGTCCTCGACTTACGACCGGTTGGGTAGTCCTCGACTTACGACTGGTTTAGTCCTCGACTTACGACCGGTTTAGTCCTCGACTTACAACCGGTTTAGTCCTCGACTTATGACCGGTTGGGGTCGCGGCATTAAAAAGGTTGAGAACCACTGGTGTAAGAGGAGAGAAGGGGCAAATACAACTGTCTTCCAAGGGTCTGTGACTCTAGCTTAGATCAATAAAACAGAGTTAGAATCAAGCCTGTGGGAGCAGCTCCTTGACCTGGCCTACCTTGAAGGGCTCTCTGTCTCTAACACACACACACACACACACACACACCCCATCCCATCCAAAGCATGGGATCTGTCAAATAAGGAATCCTAGGACAGGGAGAGACATACCACTAGGAGTGTCAAGACACTGGAAAGAACCCCTTTGTAGAATCAGGGATGAATAAACTCTCTCCAGAATCAACCTGTTACTTCCTAGCTAGGCAATGTTTCTCAGCCTTGGCTACTTTAAGATGTTTGGACTTCAGTTTCCAGAATTCCCCAGCCAGACATGAATTCTGGGAATTGAAGTCCATATATCTTAAACTGACCAAGATTGAGAAACCTAGTTTGGAGATTTCTTGCCTGTTCTCATTCTCTGCCCCAATGTCATGTCTTGGTTGGTAAGAAGAGGGAGAGGGATTCCCACACCCAGTTTAAGCTATGGGCTCACTGTTATTTCTGTCACCCTTGCTCCTGACTTCTGTTTTACCAAAGCAGTCATACAAAACAGTTCACCAGAATTAATCTATTTTCTTGCTTTTCACTCACTGACTCATTCACTAAAAAACTGAGTTCAGGCAAAAAAACCAATAACAACTCCAATAGCTGCTGAGCCTCAAAAAAACTTAACCAAAATTAAAGCAATGAAGCTTGGGATGTTATGCAAATTCAGAAGCTTTAAAGACCCTGTTTTGTTTAGTGATTAAGGGGTGGATTGGAAAGGGAAAATCTGAGTTGCTGTCCTGCTGAAGGTATGGCTGGATCCTCCCTCCCTCCCTCCCTCCCTCC
>NW_015389370.1:175624-180170 GCF_001527695.2 Protobothrops mucrosquamatus
TCCCTCCCTCTCCCCTTCCTCCTTCACTCCCCCCCCCCATGGATGACTCAGGCATGAAGGCACAACAGATGGAGGAGTCAATGGAAAATCTTCATCAGTGGAAATTACAGGATCTCCAAAACCCACTCAAGGAGAGGAGCTCAATAGGTGTTTGAGCTTCCAAGAGGGATGGTAGGCAGAGAAACGGGGGAATCAGCAGTAAACATGGCATGCCCGGGGCTGAGATGCAGGAAGGGGATGGAATCTAGGAGAACCTCCTCAATTTCCATCTGGTTCACATGAAGACCTGGAGGCCCAAAGGCAGAGAAGTCCTGAAGATGAAGGAACAGAGCAGATGAAACAGAAAATGGCAGATTTGGGGACCCCACTTAAAGAAATCCAAGGTTGCATCAATATCTGTTCTGCCCAACTTTGTTTTAAATGTTAGGTGGTGCTTTTTTATAATCTGACTGCCTTTGCCCCCTTCTTTTTATAAAACAGTAGGGTTACTGCAGCTCTAAACAGGTTAGCTTTGCTGTCTCTCTTCATCTTACTGCATACATTCTCATAAATTTTTATTGATACTGGGGGAAAAAAAATCAGGAGAGTGTGTGTTGTTGTTTTATTACCTTCCCTGCCAGCATTACATGGACTTTTTCCTGTGGCGGTGGCCTTGTGCTGAGAAACTAATGAGCCAGAAGCATGCAAAACATGAGATTAGTTTAAAAAAAGGCCACTTCATTTTTTGTGTTATCACAAGAGATAACCCCAAATATGCTCTAGATTGATACCCCTTTTCTCTGGGTCTGAAAAAAAACCAGTTTCAGTCATATTTTCAAATCAATGTGCAGAGTAAAAAATTTTCTTCATTAAAATCTACCTTTCTTCAAATTTTGCTTTTTAGGCTCCCAGTAATAGCAATAACAATTTTAAAAGTATTTGGAAAAAGTCTATATATTCATGAAATACATATATTCATGAAACCAAGGGGCAGAATGTTTTATATTAGGGAAAATGTTTGCAAGAACTATTAATTAGACAAAATTGCAATAAAAATGCAGACACTTGGAGAAATGTGTGCCTTTCTTTCTTTCTTTCTTTCTTTCTTTCTTTCTTTCTTTCTTTCTTTCTTTCTTTCTTTCTTTCTTTCTTTCTCTTCTTTCTTTCTCTCTCTTTCTTTCTCTTTTTTCTTTCTTTCTTTCTCTCTCTCTCTTTCTTTCTTTTTCTCTCCTTTCTTTCTTTCTCTTTCTTTCTCTTCTTTCTTTCTTTCTTTCTTTCTCTTTCTCTTCTTTCTTTCTCTCTCTCTCTCTTTCTTTCTCTTTCTCTTCTTTCTTTCTTTCTTTCTTTCTTTCTTTCTTTCTTTCTTTCTTTCTTTCTTTTTCTTGAAGAACAGTTCATTTTCAAACAGCCTTAACTGAGTAGGCAATTCAAAGAGGAACCTTATGATTTATTTGAAAAAAGGGCTGCTGGTGGTAGAATTTGAGTCACTCTGGACTACAAGGCCCTTAACTTTAACTTATACTGGTCGTCCTTGACTTACAACCACAATTGAGCCCAAAGTTTCTGTGGCTAAGTGAGACATTTGTTAAGTCAGTTTTGCCCCATTTTGTGACCTTTCTTGCCACAGCTGTTAAGTGAATCACTGCAGTTGTTCAATTAGTAACACGGTTGTTAAGTGAATCTGGCTTCTCCATTGACTTGGCTTGTCAGAAGGTCACAAAAGGGCATCACGTGACCCCAGGACACAGCAACCGTCATAAATATGAACCGGTTGCCAAGCGTCTGAATTTTGATCATGTGACCCTGGGGATGCTGCAATGGTCGTAACTATGAAAAACAGTCATAAGTCACTTTTTCAGTGCTGCTGTAACTTCGAACGGTCACTAAATGAACTATTGTAAGTTGGGGACCGCCTGTATCTATATTTTCCTTTTCTTCAGCAGTTTGGTTCTTTTTATATCACAATTTTCCTGAATGGAAATCTTTTTGAATGTTGGTCTCTGGGGGCGCAAGGGGGCATTTCCTGACCTTCCTTGATCAATTATTCAGATTAGCAATCCAGCCAAATAAACCATCATCCAATTCTCTGCTCACCAATTTGGTAGAGACTCTGAAGGTCTGCTTGTATCCAGCCCTCTTTGTAGGTATGTCACTTGTGAGATGCGGGGCTGGGGACGGGGATAAAATAATAAGTAAATATATTTACAGAGAACAAGATTTTCTTTGGACCCAGCCAATTTTGTGTACGATGAGGGGCCTGAAAATAAACCTCGTTTCATTAATGCAGAGTTTCTCAACCTTGTCAACTTTAAGATAGGTGGATTTCAGCTCTCTGGACTTTCAATTCTGGAAATCGACATCCAGCAGTCTGAAAGTCTCCAAGAAATGCTACATCGATGGAAAGCTCTCATTGTCTATAACTGCAAATCAAGCCAGAGTGGGTTCTTGTCCCTGTTGACTCTCACTGGGTGGCCATTTTAATAATGGTGGAGCTTGCTGAGCCAGGACAGGTGTAAGTAAAGTCGTTGGGTTGAATTAGCTAGTATTTATAAGAGAGTTGCTCACCGTATGTAATCTTTTTGTGATTATTATTTTTTTTTGCAGTACAGAATTGATTTCGTGTTGTGCTCTTGAGGTTGTGTAAACTGTGTGTAGATATGTTGGAAGCAAGGAGTGTTTGCAAAAACAGGAAGTTATGAGGGAGCTGTTGGAAATAGTGTGGAGTTAGTGTTACTACTGGTCGACTGATGTTTTCCCTGTGCCTAAATATTTACCCTCATGGTCTCTTGACTGTTAAATAATGAATAGTTAGGACTTTCACAAATGAAGGCAAATATACAAGATGTGTCCCAGGATAATGTTTTAGGATCCAATCTGGGTCGGTCACCAGGACCAGAGACTTAGTCTTCTGAGCTTTCAGACTCATGTTGACGCTCATCCTCAGGGAACTTCTCTCTACCGAATGTGTGCTTTGGGTTATTCTATGCATAATATAGACCAGGTGGTGCCTGGTTGTGTGTGGCTCTTTAGTTGTTGATTGGGGTGTTGATGGCCGGCTATTAAGTTGTTGGCTATTGTTTCCTTGTGCTGCACAGCCCTCGCCTTCTAAGTACCTAATAAGCAGATGGCAAATCAACACTTCTGTTGACTGACAAGAGGCCCGTTTCCCAGGCTTCAATCATTTCCCTGGCTATTTTTGTATTGCTCGGCCAACAATCTTAGTAGCTGCGAAATTGAATGTATGAACTTGTTTATTGCAATGTGAGGCTATCAATGAGTTTGGGTCTCCTCATCTGACTGCTATTGTGAGTTCTTGCAATCTGGTGGATAGCTTCCTCCCCATCAGTCCTACATAATCACAGGGGCAATCCTTGCAGGGGATCCGGTAGATTACATTAGAAGTATCTTCCATCTCCAAGCAATGCATAATTTGTCCTCATATGATAGCCTCTGGACCAGTGGTTCTCAACCTTTTTAATGCCGCGACCCCAACCGGTCGTAAGTCGAGGACTAAACCGGTCGTAAGTCGAGGACTAAACCGGTCGTAAGTCGAGGACTAAACTGGTCGTAAGTCGAGGACTACCCAACCGGTCGTAAGTCGAGGACTTTCCCTGCCCGGGAGCGCCGCGCATGTGTGGTTCCGCCCCCTGCGCCGGCCGAGGCGTAGCTGGCAAGCGGCAGAGACGGAGCAGGCCGACCACCAGCTGGCCCAGCCCAAGCGAGGTAAGGCACCCGCCGGAAAAGGGGAAAAAAATGGCGGACAAAAAAAATGGCGGACAGCCTTGCTTGGCGACCCCCGTGACATGGTCGATCGACCCCAAATGGGGTCCCGACCCACAGGTTGAGAACCACTGCTCTGGACTCTGTGTGATGTCCACTAGCAGATCTTGGAAGCTGCGTTCTACTGCTTCCAAAATGTTTTTGATGTATGGCAGGGTGTCCTGTACTTTCTTTCTTCCTTTCTCTTCCCTGCATGTTGTAACAAATGCTAATGGGTATCCTTTCTGCCTGAATTCTTCATGTAGGTACCTGCTGTCCAGTTGTTTATCTTGCTGGGCACTTCAGTGGGTTCTCCCACTCTGCCATATAGTGTTTGGATAGTGTTTTTAACTTTAAAAATTAGGTCTTTATTTTCTCCAAGAATAAAATATCAAACTCTTTTCCATATACTGATAAAGTTGGGAATAAGCTCAACTGACCTCAGTAGAAATTATTTCTGATTAGATACAGCTAGAACCACAGCACTAATATTAATGCACTTGACATCATAAATTGAGTCATGCGGATAAAATTATGTTGCTTGTTGATTTTGAAGATCCTTTGCCTTGGACAAAAAAATTGTACTTCACTCTACTGTGAAAATTGAAACCTCTGTAATGGAGTGTGTCAATCCTTGAAAGAAGACCCACAATGAAGTGAAAGAAACAAATGAGTGAAAATGACTTTCATTAACAGTGTGAAGTGTTAGTTTGAGTAAGAAATTGGTCTAAGGAAATGTTCTCCAGTGTTTAGAAATCTTCCTTCCTTCCTTCCTTCCTTCCTTCCTTCCTTCCTTCCTTCCTTCCTT
>NW_015389370.1:180264-182834 GCF_001527695.2 Protobothrops mucrosquamatus
TCACATTAGAATTTTGTTTTAATTGTTATTGCTGCATTTGATTTCAGTAAAAAAAAGGTAGTTTTAAAAAAACAGACTGAAATGACAAGTTGTACATTGATGTCTACTCATTCTACAGGTGCAGCTTTATCAATTGCATGGAAACAGTTTAGTTATCCCAAGTCCTTATCTTCAGTACTTCATTCAAGAAGCCAAAAGCATATACAATTCTTTTCTCTTGTTATCCTCTGTTGGCTAAAATGGAGAACTGCCATAGAAGCAAGTCCTTTTCATTCTGAACAAAGTGCCAACTTGGTTCCTTTTCAGGCTTAGCTTCTTCACTAAAGACAACCTCTCCACAGTTTGAAAGATACACATTGTACACCTTCCTTTTGCTCCATGAGTGTAAGCATAAATTGGGAACAGACTTTAACAAAAACACTGTGTTTACTGATGGATCTTGACAAACTTGAACATTGGGACCTAACAAAATGACATTCAATGGTGAAAGAAGTCAAGTTCTACATTTAGGCAAGAAAAACCAAATGCACTGGTGTAGAATAGGTGCTAGCCTGACTCAATAGTAGTAACTGTGAGAGGGATCTCGGAGTCCTAGTGGACAATCATTTAAATATGAGCCAGCAGTGTGCTGCAGCTGCCAAAAAAACCAACACAGTGCTAGGCTGCATTAACAAAGGGATAGAATCAAGATCACGCAAAGTGTTAATACCACTTTACAATGCCTTGGTAAGGCCACACTTGGAATATTGCATCCAGTTTTGGTCACCATGTTGTAAAAAAGATGTTGAGACTCTAGAAAGAGTGCAGAGAAGAGCAACAAAGATGATCAGGGGACTGGAGGCTAAAACATATAAGGAACGGCTGCTGGAATTGGGTATGTCTAGTTTAATGAAGAGGGTGAGGGGTGACATGATAGCAGTCTTCCAATAAAGAAGAGGTCAACCGATTTTCCAAAGCACCTGAAGGCAGGACAAGAAGCAATGGATGGAAATGAGCAGGGGGTGGACCAGAAGACCTTGAAGGTCCCTTTCAACGCTATCATTCTGTTATCCTTACTGAATTAATTTGGTGTGTGTGTACTGCACACTATATGAAGCCATAGTATTCAACAGTTTGGTTTTACACAACATGCTAAAGAACATGCACACACCCATACAGGGAATAACATGACCAAGCGTAGAATGTTGTGTGTGGCATTTTGCATGAAGGCAAAGAGGACAACATTATTGTTCTCCTTATTTTAAATTGTGAACAGCAATTTGTTGATATTCCTTATTCAAAGCTCAGTTGCTTAAAAGTCACATGATATTAATGATTTTAATCACATTAAGGCAGGAACACTCCTATTTGGGAAAGGTGGAAGATAACACAGGAAGAAGGATCCTAAAAGTTGGGTAACTGTAAATGAGGACAGATGAGGAGAGACAATTTAGTTCTGTCACTGTTCCAGGAAAAATCAGCTGTATTTTACATTTTAAGGAAAGTTTCTGTGGACCACAGTGGTCTCTTTTTTGCTTTGCTTTGATGGCATCCTGCCATAAAAATGGGGGAGGGGAAAGCAGGGGGATATAAGGGGGGGGGGGATGACAGGAACCAGACAAGAGCCAATGGTTGAAAGATCCAAGGACACAGGCATGAGAATGGAATGTAAATGCCCACCAAAGAGGTGCCAAACTTTAGGACTGTTAGTTACCAAAACACCTACTGTAGATTGAAACCCATTGGACATTTACGAAAGGACCAAAGGGGGAGGGGCTGGGAGAAGGGAAAAACACTGGATTTATGTGGGAATA
The DNA here is from genome assembly GCF_001527695.2 of Protobothrops mucrosquamatus. NCBI lineage: Eukaryota > Metazoa > Chordata > Lepidosauria > Squamata > Viperidae > Protobothrops > Protobothrops mucrosquamatus. Next base: position 182,058 of record NW_015389370.1, read on the forward strand.
TTCTGATCTGGCTTTGCTTACTCTGTAACCACTTGGCTTTAGTAAAAAAAGTATACCTTTCACTACAAATGGAGTTGTGGGTCTTCCTTTCCCAAATGCCCAAGTTGGGACAGTCATGACAGCCATCCAAGTTGTGGGCTGGAGATGTTCTTTTCTCCCGAAATTCTGGAGCCATTTTGGCTTCCCAAAAGATGGGAACAAAAGATGAGACAAAAAGAAAAAAGAAAAATGGAGAAATTAAAAACAGGCTACTTAAGCACTGAATGATCTTTAATTGGACTATTTACTTTAATGGATTGTTTTTCAAATGTTTGGGTTCTGCTTTGATCCTGTCTTTTATTCTTTCATAATGACTGTCAAATCATTTCAGGGTTTTTCAGAATGAGCCGTATTATTGAAGTACTTCATAAATAAGTGAGCAAGCAAATGAATAAATGTGCGGAGGGAAGATGATTCAATCCTTGCACCTGTTTGTGGTTGAAAAATCAATAAGGCAAATATTGGATCCTTTCACTACCAGCAGCTATTATTTGCAAAGGAGAGTTGCTTCCTGTGAAATCCATTTCTCCTAACTTGTGGGATTTCAAATTCAGCTTTCAAAATTTGGAATGGAAAAAAGTTTTCTGAGATATTTGGTTAAGCAAAAACCAATGTAGTACTTGTAAATAAGGCCAACTTGGTGATGGTGGTGGGCAACCAAGATGGCATCTGTGATTGTATGATCAAAGCCCTTCATGCACTGCTAGTGGGAAGAAGGAATGTAAATAGTGGAAAGAC
>NW_015389371.1:0-1657 GCF_001527695.2 Protobothrops mucrosquamatus
AAAGATTTGATTTGATGAGTGCTTTAACTACTGAAAGAAATAGAAAAGACCAATGGGGTTTGTAGGTCTTGCAAATGATGCACCTTGCATTACAAGCTCTGCCTATTTTATATATGTATATGACTTGGGAAAATAATGAGCCTTGCATCACAATTCTGCTATACTGCTGACATTGTTCTGATCCCCTTGCCACTATGGAACTATTAGAAAGGATTTTTCACTTTCACCAAAATTAATTGGATTAGGAGAGATTACAGTGGCTCACAATTAAATGTTTGTGACTGGTTTTGTATAATTCCTTTTCAATCAATGAATCGTTTACTGAAACTGCTTAAATTACTAGCAAATTCATAAATGATCAGAAGAGAGATTGAAACACATTTCAGAAATAAAAAAATTGTTAGGTTTTGCTGCAGTAAAAACTTATTTACTTATTTATTATTTACAGCAAGAAACAAACCTGAAGGACCAAGAATTTAAATAAATTGCCCAGGTATTAACCTCTGATCAGAAGCTGATAGTGATCAAATGAGCGAGTGAGCAAAAGAGTTCGTGAACAAGAGAGACAAGGTGATCTCACAGAGGCATCCTAACCTTTGTATCTTTTTTCTCACTGAGATGTGACCCTGTTTAATTTAACAGTTTTAATGGAGCTTTTTTGAAAAACATTGTGATTTAATGATGTTCTCATTTATTCATTTTTAGTTATGCTTTTGCAAAGTTTGGGGCTGAGCTAAATAGCAATATCAATAGCACTTAGACTTATATATACCACCCCCATAGTGCTTTACAGCAGAGGTCCATAACCTTTTGAGCACCAGGGACCGGTTCTGTGCAGAAAGGTTTTTCCACTGACCGGAGAGTGTGTGGTTTTGTGTGCTGCCTGTATCTTGCAAATGGAGCTTCACTTCTTTGTGCAGACCAGTTGCTGGCATGCCGCGGCCCGGTATAGGTCCACAGACTGGGGGTTGGGGACCCCTGCTTTACTGCACTCTCTGGGCAGTTTATAATGTGGCCTTCTGATGGCTTTTCCAGCAGCCTCGGTGGCCTCGGTGGCCCCTCCAGCGGCTCCAGAGGCCTCCTCGGCGACCTCGGCGGCCTCTCCAGCGGCCTTTCCGGCGTTATCGGCGGCCTCGATGGCCTCTTCAGCAGCCCTTTTGGCGGCCCTTTCTGCCCTCTTGGCCTTGGTGGTCCTGGCGGCTTTTTGTGGCGGCCTTGGTGGCCCTCCTGGTGGCCCTTTAGGCGGCCCTCCCGGCCCTCCCTCTACGGTGGCTCCGATGGCCTTTCCAGCGGCCTTGGCGGCCTTTGTAGCGGCCTTGGCGGCCTCTCAAGCGGCCCTCTCGGCGGCCTTTTCGGCCGTTCCGGTTTCGGCGGCTTTGGTGGCTTCTTCGGCGGCCTCTTCGGTGGCTTTGGAGCCTTCCCAGCGGCCTTGGCGGCCTCAGCGGCCTTCCCAGCGGTCTCGGCCGGGTGAGGATTTGGGGCCTGGACTTGGACTCGGCCCGCCCCGGCCTAGAGGACCCGGCCTAGAGGACTTGAGGACTGTCTTTCGAGGACTGTTCCCTTTCGGCCCTGGTTTAGAAGACCTGAGGACTGCTAAATAACATCCTCCCTTCTGTTCCATGGACTCCCTTTGCCGGACTTATGTACCCTAAGACGG
>NW_015389371.1:4505-8474 GCF_001527695.2 Protobothrops mucrosquamatus
GGCTTTTTCAGCAAGCGGGCCTGGCCTAGGGAGGATTTTAAATCGGGTTTATTTTAGGAGTGATTTTTAAACAGCACAACTTTAAATATTTGGTTTTAATTGGTTTTACTTCGGTGGGGTAGCAAATGTATTTATGTTTTTTAATATGTTGTGAGCCGCCCTGAGTCCCGTTGGGAGAAGGGCGGGATATAAATCAAATCAAATAAATAAATAAATAAATAAATAAATAAATATTGCCCCCAACAATCTGGGTCCTCATTTTACTGACTTTGGGAAGGTTGACCTTGAGCCGGCAGAATTGAACTCCAGCCTGTGGGCAGGATTTGCTGGCAACACTGCACTTTAACCACTGCATCACCAGGACTCTTTGTAAATAATTATGAATTTAGTTTAATTTATATTATATATTTTCTCTCTTATTATCATCATACCAAGAGGGCAATACCCTAAAAGCTAGACCATAAATAGATCTACATTTCTATAAATAATTTAAATGTAATGGAAGAGATAGGGAAGTTTCCTATTTTCCTGTTTAATGCAAATAAATATGGTCCTAAACATGCAAATATGCAAATGAGACATGTATTTTGCTGTTTATAGTTGTTTGCATTATTTATCGGAGATTAATAAATAAAGCATGAATTGCCCTGAGAGTTATAGCATCATCTGGGGTAGGATTACTAGGATCTATAACAGTTCCAAGTTACAAAACAAATATCTACCAGGGTTGCAGTAATATAATAACACTACTAAAGGCAGGTGGAGGCATAAAAACCAAAGTTAAGCACACTTATGTAGCAGTGGGCACAATTTACCAGAACAATTTAAAAGTACTTAATAATACTTTTACAATTTAAAGGTATTTGCTGAATTACACCTACACACCATTTCAATATTTTGAACATAATATTAAGATTAACAAGTCAGTATAAAGAAGCTTCATTACCCAGTCAGCATGGGGCAGATATTGTAGTTTGTGGGTAACTAAAACAATGGTTTTCTTGTCTGCTCTTAGCAAATTCAGAATTCCTTCTTGCATGAGATGATCACTCAAGTGGATATCTAGTGCTGAAAATGGATCATCCTAAACAAGAAAATAGATGTTACCAACTAATGATATTTCAGTACTACTGTACTATAGTTTTTCTGTTTTTTAAATATTTTAGGAGAATTAAAATTAGTGCTTGCTGACAAGATGGGTTGGGATGAGATATGGATACTGGAAATAACCAATTTACAAAAACTAGGTAAGAGAGAAAGAGGAGACAATTCAAGAATTAAAAAAAAAATCTCACTTTTTTCAGCCTGAAGGAAAGGAGTTTGCTAACTTAGGCATCAAATTGTCCCTCTAGGGCAGGGGTAGGCAACCTTGGCTCTTTTATGACTCGTGGACTTCAACTCCCAGAATTCCTGAGCCAGCTGTGCTCATAAAAGAGCCAAGGTTGCCTACCCCTGCTCTAGGGGATGGGTTTCACTATGCCATTACTGCCTTTGAGGAAAGGAATCTGTCTTCAGTGAGCTGTCTAAGGGTTCAGAAGCAGTGAGTTAAGATTTTGAGTTGCAAATGGCAGATTGCAAGGCTGGGCTAGCTGGGAATATTAATAAAGCCCAGTTGAGACAGAGAGGGTTCACATGGCAGAAGCCTTAAAAGCACACATGCAAGGACTATTTGTTGTATACAATGTTTGTAATAACCACTTTTGTGCTTTAAGTTGGGTCCTTGCCTGCACTTAAACTACAGTAATTAATATAGACATCCACTTAGCACATGACTCTGGACAATTAACAAACAACAGAAACAGAAACAAAATAGGAAAAGAACTTAAAGCCAATTTAAAAAAGACTACCCAATATGCTTTGAATTATTCAACAAATATCAAAACAAAACCAACAAGATGGCCCAATACTTAAGAAAGAAACAGTTTTTCAAAGTCTTATGGAATGCCAGCAAGGTCAGGGTCAAATCTCTAGACATATGGGGATCCATAGGACAGGTGCCATGACAGAGAAGGAATGCTTCCGTGATCTCATTAGATGACATTGCCTAATTAATAGACAATAACATGCCTACTGCATCAGAAATAAGGGGAGGCAGTCAGTCCTGCAAATAACTGGCCCTGTGCCATTACAGGTAGTTCTTGTTTAGCAACTGCCTTGTTTAATGACCATTCTGATAGGGTTAGAAGCTCTGGGTTCCTTCATTTTAAACAATGTCATCTACTGGGACCCCAGGAGTGCATCTTCTCTATCATAGCAACGTTCCCCTGGAGGGCATTATGTAGTCATTTTATGACTACAGCAAATTGTGAGTAGTAATTTGTGATGTCTACGGTCTAGTTTATCATAGACTAAATGAAATAAATGGAACAAATAACAATGGAGAATTATTTCTAGAATTCATCTGTACACTCAGATGGACAGATGGTCTTAGATGTATCTGATGTTGGGAACTGGCATCATACTGGGGAAAATATTCTACTGACTTTGAGGATCCAGAATATGAATTCTTGATAGAATTGGTTGTTGTTAGTCGAGGAATTTTGGAATGTCGGGTTTTTAGGTTGAAGAATGTCATTTATAGAGAAAAGAAAGCCTTTTCGGTTTAGATGATAGAATTAGTAACAGTAAACCTACCAGAAATACCACATTTGTCTGTTGATAAAGAGCTCTTGCTACACTGATTCTTTGGCGCTGACCTCCAGATAAATTAATACCCTTGGGGAAAAGATAAAATAATTCAGTTAGAAACCTATACAATTTTGAGACATTATTGTTCCAATTATGCTTTCCAACCGTACATTTCAAGGTATGCTTAAAAGGTAAACCAGTCAAAAGTATCAAAAGTTATTAATCAAGTTAATCAGAATTTACATACTCATTCTAAAAAAACACCCTAATTATATCTGAATAATGTATATATTATTTCTAAAATACAATGTATTTCATCATTCAATTATTCATCCCATTAATCAATGGTAATTATTCCCAAGATACAGCTGGAAAAGTAAGACTGAGGTAACAGCTTAGTCAGGATTATTGTATTCATGACTTAGAAATTATATAAATCAATGCAAGTTAAAATGCAATAGTTCATATAGCTGTCCTTTGACAATTCTATACATTAACATGGATGTTGCAAAGAATTAACATATCAAAGGTAAACTTCTGTGGCATAGCTCAGCCTCAATGTCTTCTATTGTTCCTTGGACATTCTCTAACATTCTAATATTTTTCTTTATCTTTTAATATTGTATTTTAGCCCTTATATGTTCTATTGATACTACCATGTCCATGAAAGAACATCAACTGCAAATCTAGATCTACTGAAGCAATGAATGAAATGTCTAGATGAATAATGAATAACAAATCTAGATTATTGCTGTTAGATGACCCAAACTGTTTGAATATTTGAGTTTCTAGATTATGAGAAAATTGTCATTGGTACCTAAGGCAGAATAAGTTTCTTTTTTCATTATTTCAGCCTTCAGTAAGGAAATATATTCCATGTTTTTTAACAAGTGCCTTTCTACTTCTTACTTTAATTGGACTATTCTAACATAACTGTCATAAATGCTTTCTAGATAATGAAAAAAATGTTGTTTTGTTTACTAAATATACTTTCCCAATATAGTATTTCAGTCAGTGCTAGAGACACCAGAGATGTTGAGATATGGCAGATAGAAGAAAGGCTGTAACACTGTGTATTAAGTACTGTATAAACCTTCATCCTAAGGATCTGAAACTGAGTTTGCTGTACAAAGCCATTTTCACAAACACCAGTTATAGATTTAAGACCATGTGATAACCTTTGAGTGCTTAATGCTTTATAATTATACATAGTCACTAACCCTCTCTCCAATCTGTGTTTGGTCTCCATGAGGTAGTATGTCAATATCAGGCTGAAGACAGCAAGCATCAATTACTGCTTTATACCTGTGGAAACAAAAAGGGTAATTGTCAATTCATGTG
>NW_015389371.1:11583-15291 GCF_001527695.2 Protobothrops mucrosquamatus
CGCCCTGACTCTACTCTGAATTAAGGGATTACAAGGTCGTAAAAAAGGAGTTCATAAAAAAGGAATACTGTCATTAACTGCTAAGTGCATTATCAGTTAAATTACTCTTTGTAAATTTGTTTGCCTTCACTGTATGCAAGGTTGTAGTGAAGCTACTTTGAAGTCAGCTTAGCTCCCAATTTGATATTCTTTACATATGTAATTTTTTATTAAGAATTTTGATTATAATGGTAAAATCTTATACAAACTAAATGTAAAGAAAAAAAGAATAGGAAGGAGTAAACAGTGCAAGACAAAAAAGAGAAGAAAAAGTAAGAATATAATAAACAGAAAAGAAATAAAGCAGTGACTTTGAATCTTCATCACAGCAAATATAAACAAATTTAGTGATTTTTCATCCCCTCTAAAATTGCAAACATTTATCTCTTTATCCCATATCTTATCTATAAACAAATCCACAAAACATCATCTTTTCAATCCAGGTGTCACGAGAAAGCCCAGAAAAGATTACTAGAAGAAACAGCCTTGATCCATTAAACCAACTTATATTTCTTTCTTTTATTTTTAACAGTCTTAATCTTAATCTTTAGTGTATTCAAATATTGACATAAGAATAATCTCTCTTCATTTTTACTTTGTTCCGTCACTGATATTTCTTTAAGACTTTAATAAGCCTTTTTTTGTAAATCCAGTAAAAAAAATTATCAAGATCAGTCTCTTGGTTTTCATTTGCATTTCATTTTTAAATCTTAAACGCAGTCAGTTTCTTTTATATATCCAATGAAACATCTTTTTCTGAATCATTATCTTGGCCTGTCAGTTGTAAACTGACTGACACTCAGTGTTAAATGTGCTTTTACTTTACTTTAGCAGTGCAGACAAAAAGTATTTTTTTCAAAGAAGCATAGAAACACCAGATAGCATTACTCTAGTAATATAGTATATGGGCTGTTCTGATTTTTTGCACATCAGAGAATTATGATAAAATACAGATTCTCTATAAAGCAGAATTTCTCAGTTTACAAAGTTGGTAGGAGTTATCTAGACATTTGCATAAATTTGAGAGCATGGATATTTAGGGGGTTTTCTTTCTCTCTCTTTTGACACAGAATAATGAAACTGCTTTGTTGACAGAAACTTTTGCAAGTTTTTTTAACACCGTTTTAAAATACTGTACCTGGGCTCCATTTCAACCATTGTTTCCATGTCGGAGCTGCAAAACAGACACACAGTAATTCAGTAGTTGTTACACATTTCTGCAACTAATTAGAAATGATTGAATTTTAAAAGTAAATGAATATGATCAACACTCATAGACTTGTGATATACAGTATAATTCTAGATTCAAGTCACTATAGTTGGTCATCCCAAGCATCAAAACATTCTTATTATTATTATTATTATTATAATTTAATTTATATAAAATAATTTTTCTTAAATTTATATAAATTTAATTTATATAAAATAATTTTTCTAATAAAAATATTTTGATTCTTTTTTTTAAAGAAAGACCATATTAGATGTTTTTCATTTCTTTATGTTGTATGACATAGAATCAAATGAATTATCATACCTGACATCTTCCCCTGTCTCATTGTCAGGAATGCTGCTGTAATATCAGAAAAAAAACCAGACAAAAATTATTAACATATTAAAATATTTTCTTCACAGCATGATCCTATCCTATTTTGTATGACACACTGAAGCAACTTTATATATTTTGCAGTTTGAAGACAAATGAATGTTATTTTTCAATTAGACACAAAGTTAATGCAATATGATCAATCTTCTCAGTTAAAAGTACAATGATACATAAAATGTCTAGCTGGTTGTGACCCACATGAACATGTAGTTGGTTGTGACACACAGAGAATCTACAGTATCTGCTCATGTGGATTAATTAAATGAGGAACACGAAGGTATTTAGCAATTATATGCAGTATCAATACATTTCAGGATTCCCTGTTATAGTAATATAATTCAGATACATTAAAGACATGATAGGCCTGTACCTTAAATAAAAAGCTACACAGCAACTAAAAGGATAAACAAAATTACCTGTTCCAGATCACATTCCCAGATGTCTTCTGCATCTCTCCAAGTATTCCTAATAAGAGAGATGATTTACCACAGCCTACCTGTCCCACAATCATTGTTAGCTGACCTGCAATAATAGAAAAAAATTATATTATTCTTGAAATGTTGACTTACATTCATGCCAGTCCAGAGCAATTAGGCAACTGATTAAATGGATCATTTTTTTTCTTATGCACATTGCTAAGATCATCCTTATTCACAGTACAGTATACATATTGTGTTGTAGATATGGATGTGATCCTGTTTCTGTTTTGTGCTCAGACATTTATTATTGCATAGTGTTTGATTATGAACATTTGCAAATCCTAATCATTATAATAGATGTATTAATACCTTGAGGAATTCGAATATCAATGCTGGATAAAGTTGGAACTCCTTCTGGCGTCCATGTGAAAAATCCATTCGTGACCTATGGTCGCATCAGCAACAAGAACATAAATGATCTATGTTGGTGCAAAACATCACTCATATTTTCCCTTTTAAAATGTCTTTTTTTAAAAGTATTAATAATAGACAACAGCTATGTGGTGTGTCTGTAAACCTGGTTCACAGATAATGGCATACAGAACATCCTTATCTGGTCTATGAACCCCTTCCCAAGCTTTTCCAATTCAATTAAAAGAAGCAATTTTAAATTTCTATTGCAACATCATAGAAGATAGAATGTATGATACAACATAATAGATCAAATAAATACTTCTCTGTTTCATCAGTCTGCTTCTTTCTGGATTAAGCCCATTGCATCTTGATTTTTAAATGAAAAAAACAAACATGGACCTTCTATGGGATAAGTAATACACAACCAAAATCCTTTAATTTTTCCTATCAGACTTTACAATTCCTCTCTTCATGTACAAAATGGTCATGTTATAACAATAATGTGTCCCTAAGTATTTTTTACTGGGAAGTAGGTTAAATTAACTCATATTAGCTTTTTTCCTTGTAAAGTGTTTAGGTCTGAAAGGCAATTCTGTATACTCATGGGGATAAACTCATCTGAACTAAGCATTGTTTATTTTTAACAGTTGATAAAATTATGCAGCATAACTACGAGCAATGCTAAACATAAGAATGCGTATAGACTGATTCAATACTGAGCACAGAATAAAAATAATTATATATCTAACAATTACATTCTATTTCTACTTTCTATAGACAACTACAGGGTGTCAAACTGCCGGCCCGTGGGCCAGTTGCATCATGCAGAGGCCAGGCCCGCCCCAGCTCCGGCAATGCGAAAAAAGCTGCGATACATCACAACACATCACATGACACGGCGAGTTTGACACCCGTGTCATAGAGAAATGAATTCTATAATTAACCACATTTATTTTATTAATATAAAAATAAAATCACACTAAGGAACAAAGGTGTTAGTAAGTGGAGGTTCATACAAAAGGTAGAGGAGATGAAGCCCTATAATCCATCTTCTAGTTGTCATACCAGATAGAGAACAACCTTGTGTTTATTTTTTAAAATTGGTTGAGATATGTCTGGAAACACCATTGTTTCCACAGAAGTCTTTCTTCTATTCTAGAATCTCTACATGGAGATTCTCAGTACATACTTAATGTGAGGAGAAATCCATACTGAATATGCTCAGACACTTTT
>NW_015389371.1:21173-33823 GCF_001527695.2 Protobothrops mucrosquamatus
ATGCCACTGTGATCAAAAGAGATTCTTGATGGTTACACATAATAATCCAGATTAAAATACCCACAGTAGGAGTAAAAACAACAAAAACAGTAAGAATAAAACCATTCGACATAAATTAGAAATACAATAAATAAAATAAAGATGGCAATGTTTGCATCTGGGGAAAGTTCTCCAAAACAATTCAGTCTTTAAGAACTTCCAAAATACCAACAAAAAGGGAGCCAGTTTGATCAGCACTGCTATGCAGAAGCAACAGTGCCTGCATTTCCTGAAAGTAAAGGATTTGCAGCAGTTTCTCTCTGGTGGACCTAACTGGTCAGGCTGATATTGACAGCAGTAGGCAGTTCTGAAGGGAGTGTAATGCCGAGGTATAATGGGCTTTATATGTCATTGCCCATACCTTACACGGAAACTAAGCAGTAATTAATGCCGAATCTGGGGGCAATGTGCTCCTAACACTGGGAGCCCAAAAGAAAGTATTCTACTGCATTTGGGATCAACTGAAATTCTCAAATACAGTACTCTTTAAAAGCAGTTCCAAAAAGAGTTGGAAGCTGGGCATTATATATCCAAGACCAATTGTCACTAAGCTGCTTATATGGCAAATCTGCACAGCTTTCTATTGGTTAAGTTTTGTGTGGAATACAGAGATTTATTTCTTTAACAGCACCAGGTTTTTGTTTCAGAAAAATGAAAAACAAAACTATGCCCTTCCTCTCTTTTTTTCAATTTGGTGGGTAGTTATTTTGAAACTATAAGCAGATTAAATACTATTAAAAATACAATCCTCCACTCTTATTGGTAAATTTGTCTCACTATACTTAACAGAACACATTGTTGACTAAATATTTAGAATGCATATATGTCAAAGTATACCAAGGACACTGTCATAGGTATGAGATTATAAATTTATAGTCTGAAATTGAGAAATTGGGTAGATATAATAATCTTGACAGAATTTACCAGTGTACTTCTCTGAGCTTGTGAAAGTTTCGTGGCTACAAAGTATTGGACAGGGGCCAGCACTATGATTACAGCTGCTCCTATTAAGGCACTGATTCCAAGCAGGTAATAGAGCAGAACAATTCCAACAATAATCTGCAATGATGGAAAGAGAAGGGACATTGATTTGTGTAATGAATACAATTCTAAAACTGGATGGTACAGGCATTTAGGAGGATGGGAGGATTCTAGACATGTCATCAATTGTTATTTTTGGAGAAGATATAGGCTGTCCTCCAAAAAAGGAAAGCATACTCCACATCAGAATAACTACAAATTAGAGAGAAAAGCTATGAAGATTCAAATAAGTTAGATCTCATGATCCCATGGGAGAGTAGTAGGCAAACATTTTACATTGACCTCTGTTCCCATGGGTTAACTTTAATTAATAATCCATTCACTTTCTTACCTGTACAGGCATAGCCCAGAGATTAGGACACAGGAAGAAGAACCACATTAGCTGGTTTGTGTCTATTGCAACCAGATTACAGATCTGAGCTGAGGTCATTTCCCCCATGGACATGTTGGAGGTTGATAGTCTCATGATCTTACTATAGATTTTTGTCTAGAATAAAAATGTTCAGTTTTATTTGAAAGTGGGGGGAAAAAGCAAACTTTCACACTGATAATATCTTGTTCCATATTGATAACCAATCATGACGATACCAAAACATTATGATTATAAGTATATTGAGAATTCTGAAATTACATACTAGCATCAGGACATCTAACATAAACAGATATATTGCAGCATTTTTATATAATTAAGCTTATCTCATGCTATGAGAATGTCTATTGAGATTCTCAGTCATCCAGGTCATGTTTGTCCCAAAGGTGCTTTTTCAGGAGGCAACTGGACTTTCTTAGTTTTTCCTTGAGGACATTTCACTTCTCATCCAAGAAGCTTCTTCAGAAAAAAAAAAAAGGCCAGTTGCCTCTTGAAAAAATATCTTTGGGTCATGCTATGAGACTTGCATAATAGTAGTACTGAATGTGAATAAAGTTCCAACATATTGTGAAATTTACTGATTATGAATTATTGTTTTATATCCTAGATCAGTGATGACGAACCTTTTAGAGACTGAGTGCCCAAAAACTGGCCCCACCCCCACTCCACCCCCTGCCCCCGCCCCACCCCGTCCCTCACCCCACCTGCCCGCAGGGCCACTCATCGCCTCCAGGGCCCACTGCAGATCGCCCAGGCAGCCCAGCAGCGTCATGGTGGCCACGCCCCCTGCGCGCCCCACAGCATCAACTGTGCGGGATGGAGTGTGAGGTCAGAGTCTTGTCTACGCTGCCTGGCTGCCATGTCCTTGGCTGCGCTGCTCTGTGTGGGCCACGCTCGGAGGCGACTCTCCTCCGGGGGGGCTGCTGGTGAAGAGGGGTCACGGGGGGAGCCAAGTCTGGGGCAACGGCACATGTGCCCACAGAGAGGGCTCTGAGTGCCGCCTCTGGCACCCGTGCCATAGGTTCACCACCACTGTCCTAGATGCAAGGATGTAAAATGTGGATACTAATAGCTTAACGGTAACATTAGCATGGAGATTACAGAATATATCTCCTCTATAGTTCCTGCTGCACTAATTTGATTTTATAAAAGGAAAGAAGCTCTCTGATTATTAGTAGATGTTTTAGAAATTCAAGCTGAGAAACCTGAGTTGGCTTTAGTATAAAAAGTTATTTTTATGCTACAAATTTATTTTTTGGAATATGTTTTAGAAAACAAATCTTCTGTTTTTATTAATTGGTACACACATAGTCGCACACATATATTTATATGGAGTATACAATTTATTTAATGCACAATTTGATCTTAAAAGGAATAAGGTTCAGTTGGAAAAAATTAGTGAAAATCTACCTGGTATAATTAAATATTTTGATTCCATCCCTTTTAGCAATTGAAAGATGACATTCAATGTGTATTAAAAAAAGATAGTGTCCTTTTTCTTTCATACACAAAGTCAACAGACAGAAAACACTGTTAATCAACTAGAATCAGGATTGTAGTTTCCAAGATCACATTTAAAGAAATATGAATATAACAAGATAGTGTGATAGAATAATTTAATTTTTTTTGTGCCCTTGAATCAGTTTCAACTCCTGGTGACAAGTCCCTACAGTTTTTTGGAAGTGGTTTGCCATTATGTTCTTCCTAGGGCTGAGAGAAAGTGATTGGCCCAAGGTCACCCAGCTGGCTTTGTGCCTAAAGTGGGACTAGAACTCACAGTCTCCTGGTTTCTAGCCTGGTGCCTTAGTGTCTACACCAAATTGACTTTCAATGTAACTGTTACCTTGATAATTAATTACTGCTATTTCTGGTATCAGAGGTTCAATTTGCTTCATTTTTTCTTGTTTCCTTTTCTTTCTTAATATAGAAACCCAAGCTATAATCAATTTGTGCTTAAATCAGATGAGCTATTAATTTCAGGAGCCATGCAGGACAGCTGCAGCTTATATAATAAAAGGCAAGGACATGAAAGTTTGTCACAGTAGAAAGAGGCTGTTGAGTGAAATCCTGGTCTGCCTAGAGGACGTGCATTTTAAGAAAGCAAATGGATGGATATAAACATGACTTTCAAAATCTTCTAGACTATGAATGTGTACATTCAGTAAAACAAGAGAAAGAATAGCATAAACGATTTCCCATTTTCCCTTAACTCAAGAGTATCTGTAATCTTGCACATTTTTAATGCCCTGACCACCACAGTAAAAGGCATTTTAACGACGTTACACATTTGAGTACCAAGCTAAGATGAAAATCAAGAGATTTATTTAGGGCATAGCCTTTTCTTCAACATATTGTCCCCTTTTTTGATATATTGTCACCTTCACTGCCAATTGTCATCTACATTGACAGTAACTTTTCTAATTCTGTTCTTTTTATTTTGAAGATATTCAAGGAAGCTCTTTTACTCATTCTCCTGATGCCTCATTAATATTAGCTCAATCTGAGTTTTAGCTTTCCTGATACCATCTGTACAAATCCATACCATCTCTGTGGGGTTAGTCTGGTCTTCATTAATAATTTTCCCCCATTAAAATAGCAATAAAATAGAAATATACGGAGGATATTTGAAATACCTGTATTGCTCCTCTCAGGTTAATTCCTGTTTCAATGGCCACATAGTATGATGCCTGGAGAAAGGTTCTTTGCAATAGAAGTGCAAAAAAAAGGAGGACCGATAAAACATAAAAATTAGCCAAGAATTCTTGAGAAGAGATGAAGTAAACACCCATTATTTTAAGCTGAAGGAAAAAAAACAAAAACAAAAGGCTATTAAGAAACTGTTCTGTTTTTAAAGAATTCCTATAAATGCAATAGAACACAAATGCACAAACCTTTGACGTCTTTATGACCTTATATAAAATCGTTCCGTATCTTGTTAACGACTTTAATGAATGTTCTAGAACGTTTCTACCATTTATATATTAGATTAAAACTAAATGTAACCTTACGGTCTAGGGGTTATTTTGTAAAAAATAACAATTTTCATTGTAAGTAACATAAAGAGTGTAACTTCAGTCGGAATAAAGACTCAAAAAAATAAAAAAGGATTATTTCTATTTTCTAAAGTGTAGCAATTGATTTTGTTGTTGAATATTCATAGGGCTGAAAGTTTCCCTAAGCAAAACAAAAACATATTGTATATATAAAAAACAAACACATCAGGAAGAAAACTGATTTTTTTTCTGATACGTTATTGTCTATCTATGTCCATAGAATTTTAATGTGGGAATGTATTCAGGTATGTTAGACATCAGAAGCAGAACAAAGTGATGAAATAAGGTCAGTTTTTAAATATATAATCTTATGCTTTAAAGCATGTATTTTGAATCCAGAGAATACAATGTGTCTCTTCAGATGCAGAAATATATTCAGAAAATAACCAAAGAAGCATTAAAAATCCCTCCTTGATCAATTTATGGAAGTTTTCCTAAGTAAATTTTGCAACTAGCAGATGATGGAGAGAATTTGGGCAATTTAGATCAGAAAACAATTGTGTGTCATCTTTTTAATGGAATGTATTATTTTGCATGATATTCTACATTATCATTTAGTAATATTGGGCATATATCTGAAAATG
This sequence comes from Protobothrops mucrosquamatus, assembly GCF_001527695.2. NCBI lineage: Eukaryota > Metazoa > Chordata > Lepidosauria > Squamata > Viperidae > Protobothrops > Protobothrops mucrosquamatus. Next base: position 26,261 of record NW_015389371.1, read on the forward strand.
TCATTTTGATATTTTCAGAATTATGCTGGCAATTAGAAATTATAGTATCTTCAAGTGCTTCATTTTGCATATAAAATTATCACTTGTCTGTTCTCAATACTAAAAAAACAAAATTAAAAGCAAAGAGATAATAGCAGTGACTAAAACCTAGCATCAATATTATCAACAATATGCAAGCGCCCTTGGGTGAGGTTAAAGAGATCGTATGTATCTTGGTGTTGGTTTTGTATTACAATTGTACGTCAAGAATAACTTTGGAAGCAAAAGCATCAGGAAAATTTCATTCAACTGACTCTTCAGGAATGCATTTGAGAAGAAGAAAGATGAAATGGAAGTAATTCTTAAGAGCCAGTAACTGGGGCATTAAATGGAACCTAAAGAATCTGTGCTATCTTACTAATATCAGCTCTCCTTTTTATTAGATATAAGCTAATTAGGTACTTTGAATATCTTACACTAAAGGTGGATAGGGAGGCTGAATATATATACATTATGATATTGTGGTGAGGGGTGAGGAGTTTCTGTTGAGTGCTATAGAATTCCTGCCATGTATAGGCTCTAGGTTTACAAGGACTGGATCATACCATTGTGTTCAACCAACATAATGCATAGTATATACTACTCTTTGATTAATATTGTTCCTTTCCTCCATTTGAAACCTAAAATAACAAGACTGAAAGATACCGTTAGCTCAGCACCACACAGGAAGCCTTCACAGCAAAATACTGACTTGAAGCTGGGCCTCCATGCTCCTAGCTGAATACCGTAAATATGTGCAAATATTTGTTCAAAATCTATTAAAAATAAGATTTATTGGCTATTTTATGACCAATGGCATAAAATACAAGATAGAAAAATAGTTGGAAGGCCTTCTCACTTGACTTCTAGAGTATCTGGTGAGAAGAATCCAGAGGAGAGGAGAGTCCAGGGTATTTGTGTATGGCATAGCAACTAAACCAAGGTACACATTTTTAGAATTTTTGACATGCCAAGCATAAAATTTTCAACATCACTGCCCTAGCTTTATTTTTTTATGTTTTAATTTCCTTCAGGCAGATTCTGGAGAAAGTAGGAGAAAGTAGGAGGCTCTAGGAAATGAAACTCATAGTGACCTCTTCTGTTGGACTGATGTTTGAATGAACTCAATTCATTAATGGTGTAATTTATGTTTTAACTTGTAATGTTTTCAGTTGTTTTCCAATATTTTGCAAGTGTTGTGTGTGCTCCCTTACTGGAAGTTTTTAAGAAGAGATTGTACAGCCACTTGTCTGGAATAGTATAGGGTCTCCTGCTTGAGCAGGGGTTGGACTAAAAGACTTCCAAGGTCCCTTCCGATTCTTTATACTCTGACTCTTACTATTATAATTTGGGCTTCTCTCTAAACAAATCATTTTGTCTTTATCATATACAAAACTAGTTAAATTAGAATTCTTGTACTTAAACAAATGTGGGTATCAGGCACAAGAAACCAGGAGCTGGGATAGGGTTAAAAGGCATTGAAAGTTTATTCCATGCAACCTATATACAAGAATCGGATCTACTAATTATCAATGTGGACTGGCAACAGACAAGAGTCAACGGACTTCAAGGAGAGTTAGACTTAGGTCTCTTTCAGTGGCATAGGGACTCCAGATTGATTATGTATTTGACCCCGCTCTCAGGCTCCGCCTGGTCATCTCCTACATCAGGCTGTTTAAACGTATATCTTAATATATTTCTTACTACGTGATCTGCTCTTCATTTTATTCTTACATCTAATTTTGGAAGCAAAATATATTTAAAACTAGAACAAAAATAAATGATTAATGCTGCCTAAAGCTGTTACTAAAGAAGACAGTATTGTTAGCATGACATAACTTCTAAAACAATATATGGTTGAATAATATATAATTGAAAATGTAAAGCATAATCTTATTAAAAAATTCTAACTTTCAAAGTTTGATGTGATTCTTTATAAGGCTATTCTCTGTGTTTTCTTAGAGAGGCTACCTCTATTAAATGGTGAAGTTAGCCACACTATATTAATAATGCTTATATAAATGATAAAGCATTAAAAGGTTTTGTGTTACCACAAGAACTGCTGGCTCATTCTATAAATCACTAAGGTAGTTACCTTTAAAATTTGTTGCATGAGCTAAAGCTGCATTTTTCTACAACAAATTATATTTTCTTTTTTCTTTTTAATAATTTTAATCTATAATCCAAAACACTATTATTGTTTCCTCTTCCTAAATACTGAGTTGATGAAGAGAACTTGAAAATATATTGATTATTTTAAAAGCTACAATTATAGAAATTATTCTAATTCCATTCCATTATACAAATGCCAATCTTTTACCATACTGCATATTTGCAATCAAACTGATTAGTTGTTTATGGAATCTTTTAAAAAAAGCAAAGCTCATTAATTAGGATAAAAATTGCTCATCCTTTAACCTCAAAGGTTTTTTGTTTGGACTTGCATTTATAAAAACTTTTTTTTGGGGGGGAGGGGAATCTGGGAATATAAAAACAAAGTATATTTGTTTTTAGTATATTTTTCTTTGGATATAATTTTCTTGCAATACCAGGTCCTTTTACTGACTTTTCCAATACGATGGCCCTCAAGACTGCTATGGAAATGTTTTGTCACAACAGAAATCTGTTTTTTCTTAATTGCTGTATAAAGAGAGAGAGAAAATGCCGCCACAATTGTCTGGGAGATCTGCAGCTTCTTTGTTACCGGAAAATGATAATCCTGGGAATGGGAAAATACTGTATTTTATTTTTGACAGGCTTTTGGTCATTTCTTGTGGCTTGGTGCCAGCTGGAACAGTGTCAAGGCCACTACTGAGTGACTCATTCACTCACGCTCATTCACTCACGCACACAAAAAGGAAAAGGAGTCAGTTTCCACAGGGCTCGTCCAGAGAGCAAGAGTGAATTTGAAACACCCACACGCCCTCATATAATTAAGTCAAGGACCATGATTTCTGCAGCTTGAAGTTTAGAAAAAGTGAGTTTAGCAAGCTTAGAACAAAGAAAAAGTTAACAGACATTTTATGTTAATGATTCAAAGGAAGTACCTGGACAGGCAAAGTGCTGTTTTCTTTCCTTACATGAACAATCCCAGAGATGCAAAGTGGACCAGCAAATCCAAGCAAATCTGCCAGGATACGGAAAGTGCTGCTTAGAGCTAAAGGTCTTCCAAAGCCATAGCAGAGGGCACACCAAATACTTCTGGATCCTTGTGGGTATGGAGTGTCTTTGTTCTGTCCAGTAATAATACAAATTATTAAATTCAGGCAGGGGGTGACATTTTAAAATTTTTATGTTCTAAAATACATAACACATAAATATGGTTTTATAAATCCTGACCTTTACTAGAAGAGATAATATCTGTTTTCTTTTCTTGGCCATGGAAGAAGGGGGCAAGAGTTAAAGTTACCATCCCAAGCCATGTTACCATTAAATTATAGATCTAGCTGTGCCTAACAATTAACTCATAATTACTTTATTTTGTATTACTATAGCAATAGCACTTAGACTTGTATACCGCTCCACAGTGCTTTTACAACCCTCTCTAAGTGGTTTACAGAGTCAATCTATTGACCCCAACAATCTGGATCCTCATTTTATCGACCTTGGAAGGATGGAAGGCTGAGTCAACCTTGAGCCCCGTCAGGATTGAACTCCAGACTGTGGGCCGAGTTTGATTTTAAATATTGACATACCTGCTACTCAATTGTCAACAAAGAAATCTTCAAACTTTTTTTTCCAGATGACATTCACAGGTGTATAAGTCTTGTCGGTTTTAAAAAGAGGACATCCTCTTTATACTGTATGAAATTTGTTTGTTTTGCAGTCATACCTTTTGTCCTTGAAAAGCCTCATTAAGGTGCATGTAGTTGGTCAAAGCTCTCATTGCAATAGGCAGTTTGCCTATAGCTTTCAAATCTATGGGCTTTTTGTGGGCAGTTTTAATAAAAGTATTCATCCACCAATATGTTCCTTTGGATAGGAGATTCACAAAAGGTTGCAGGAATCTGACTCCAAGGTCCTGAAGATCCTCAGGAGGTTTTACTTCTTTGGGTTTTTTGAAGAAAATATATCTCTAAGTTTTGTAAAGTCAAAAAGAATCAGCAAATTAATGCGAAGGGAGATAAAATTACCATTATCCTGTAATTATTTCCCTGCTCAAGACGACCAAATAATCATGAATTTTAGAGTTTGCATTTCTCAAACCAAAGTGATACAACATGAAATTAAAAAAAGAATGCTTTAGCTAAACTTTTACAATATAAAATATTTTTCAAAAACATAATAGCTAGAATTAATTTACAATAGTTTCATGACTTAGAAAACAGTAAATATTTGTCTGATTTGTACTATGTTTCTATTAGATGCTTTTCAACCTAGCAGTCAAAAGTTAAGCTCAATTTTAATAGATAAGCATCTTTAAATTCCAATAATTCCAGAGTATTGAATTATAATTTCTATTGTAGTGAGATTAATATGTGGAAGAAGAGAGAAATGTAAGCATTTTCCCTCCTATTCTGAAATAATATGAATAATAAATAAACTGATTTAAGGCTAGGCTTACATAGCTTGCAACAATAACTGGCCAGCCCAAAACACATCTTCTTCAGAAGGCATAAAAAGATACAATTTAAATATAACTAGTTGGATATTACATGACATTCTATTTTTCCACTGAAGAAAATAGGTATATGAAAATCTCAGGAAAGTATTCATAGAGCTTCTGAACTATGGAATTGTTCTGGAAGTAACTGATGATGAACAGCATTAATTCTCACTAATATGAATCATTTATCTAACCTAATTCTAGATGTATTTTTGATGAATGAGTGCCAGGCTGTTTGGCACCATCTTATGGAACAAGCTAATTTTATAAATCTTGCCTCAAAATGATTTCAGCTGGCTAAAGTTCTGGCCGAGCAGAAAGCCAAAGTAAAAATAACCTAGCTCTTTAGTTTTCTCTCCTGTTCTTCTTCCCTGAGTTATCATGCATATACAATTAAATCTTACCCTCACTCGGATTACGTTAATTTCTACAATTAGCAGCATTCCATAAAGTACAACCAAGAGTGCTGTGAGGCAGAATCGAAGCTGGCGGGGTCCAATATTATTATCACAAAACTTGACAAACTTGATAGTTTTGGTTATAAAAGCCAAAGTCCAATAGAATAGCAAGGCTGTTGAAAATAAAGAATGGTACTTGAGATGCTGATAATTACTGAAGACAAACACAATTATATTATTTAAAAAAGGATCTACACTCCAAAGATTGATATAAATATAAATAAATTAGATTACTATGGTTACTAGAAAACCTGCATTGTTAGCAAGTGTAACTACCCCTTTTCTTAGAATGAACCTGAATACAAATTATTCTGGAAATTTTCAGATATGCTATTTGGAATATCAGAATTTTTATTGNTGAGATATTGGAACACTGCTATCATGTCCCCCCTCGTCCTTCTCTTCATTAAACTAGACATACCCAATTCCAGCAGCCGTTCCTTATATGCTTTAGCCTCCAGTCCCCTAATCATCTTTGTTGCTCTTCTCTGTACTCTTTCTAGAGTCTCAACATCTTTTTTACATCGCGGTGACCAAAACTGGATGCAGTATTCCAAATGTGGCCTTACCAAGGCATTGTAAAGTGGTATTAACACTTCACGTGATCTTGATTCTATCCCTCTGTTAATGCAGCCTAGCACTGTGTTGGCCTTTTGGCAGCTGCAGCACACTGTTGGCTCATATTTAGGTGATTGTCCACTAGGACTCTGAGGTCCCTCTCACAGTTACTACTGTTGAGCAAGGTACCTCCTATACTATACCTGTGCATTTGGTTTTTCTTGCCTAAATGTAGAACCTTGCTTTTTTCACCATTGAATTTCATTTTGTTAGATAGTGCCCAGTGTTCAAGTCTGCCCAGATCCTGCTGTATCTTAAGCCTGTCTTCTGGAGTGTTGGCTATTCCTGCCAGCTTGGTGTCATCTGCAAATTTGATGAGTTCCCCATCTATCCCCTCGTCGAAATTGTTGATGAAGATGTTGAAGAGCACTGGGCCCAGAACAGAACCCTGGGGCACCCCACTATACACTTCCCTCCATGTACAAAGTCAATTTCTTTGTACAGGGGCAGCCCCATGCTCTCAGTAGAAGAGACTTTAATCCAATGGTACAAACAGGAGAGGCTGATGATCTCTCCTGCTGCAATGGATGATCAAGATGTCTAAGTGTCTTCTTGTGCTCTTAGTGCTCTACAACACCTGCAGGGCCTGTCTTCTTGATCATTGATCAGCCTCGTCTCCTCAATTTTCGAGGCCAGACTATGCACACTGGGATAGACAAATTGAAGTTGGCTATTCTCACTGGTTTGGCCCATCAGCTGAGATGGTTTACCAAGGTATGACAGCTGCATGTGTTACAGATATTTGGAGAGAGCTGAGAGCCAAGTGAGACCAAGGGTGAAGGATCAATCCTAAAAAGGCACAGTAAGCCTCTCCACCAGAGCAACAAAATGTACCTATCTTTAACTATTTTTGTATTCTGATTGTATCTGCTGATTGCTATTCAAGAACTCTACAAGGCCACTGTGAAAACTGTGAGGACTATTCAAGGCATCTGTTGGATAAAGTCATTTGGAGCCACTTGGAGTTGAACTCCAGCTGGATGTGTAGAAATGAAGGGAAGCTCAATTCTAGCAAGTGCATTCATCGATAATCCTGTTCTGGGGAGATCCCAACTTTATCTCTAGAAGAGATTACATTTCCCCAGAGAGAATCTGGATTTTTTTTTCATGCACTCACAGCTCTCCTCAAAGTGTGTATAGCGGTAATTATGCCCAGAAAAGCTTTTGTACAGAATCATCTGGTCTGCCAATTGTGTCCTTTTCTGGAATGAGAGACCTTACTCATAGTCACTCACACCTTAGTTAGAGCACTTCATTGCATTCTACATGGGGTTTCCCTTGAAAAGGCCATTCAGAAGCTACAGGTGTTCCAGACCTGGCAACTTAACATTGTTTGTTCTTTAATTGTTGTGTTCCTCCCATTGCTTTACTACTTTTTTGTCATTTTAACTTATTATATTGTAGATTTTAATCTTGGTAAGCTATTTAGAGTCATAGAAACTGAAATAGTAAACAAATTCTCAATTTGTTCCACCATATATTCATTATTGATAATTAAAATCCTATGTATTTTTATATATAATACAGGCAATTTCATAAGAACATATGAAGATCTGAAAGCTTACCTAATCAAGCATTATGTTCCCAAGCTTGCCACCCACATTCCTTATAGCTGATACATACCTATTAATAATTTTGGAAAATTGGATGTTTCAATGTTGTGGTAATAAACAATGGATGTGATAGCTGCCAAAAATGCCATCCCTGGTGGCATGTATAGGTGTAAATTATCAGATTTTGAAATCCTAAGTAAAATGAAACGTATTAATAAGTAGATTCATTCTTTCAAAGAGAAATATTAATACGCATACATAAAAGAATTCGTGCACTTCCAACTCTCTCCAGATGGAGCATTTTCATATG
>NW_015389371.1:35349-93313 GCF_001527695.2 Protobothrops mucrosquamatus
TCTTTTTAAATAGATTGGATTCAGATTTATACATTTTGAGAACAGTGCATTTCCCCCCTCTGTTTGGATATTTTGAACCTTTATAGGTATGGGAATCATAGAGTGTAGAAAATACAGTGTAGAAAATATATTCACAACAAAGTGACAAACAAAATGAAATCATCTAGCTAATTAAAAACAATTGTGCATATATATATATATGCAATATCAGTTATTATTATTTATTTTTTTGGAATACATGTCACAAACTAATCACCATGAACTTAAGATTCAGTTCCTAACAAGCAAAACAGTTCAGCAAGTTATGTTAGAATAAATATATATATATATATATATATTGTGCATTCTTACCCATCTGACACGATTCCTTCAGCTATTTCGCAGACCAGCACAAACAAAAGGATAAAAGTCAAAATCCACCGTAAATTATGACCAGGAAAATGAAGCCAAGTGCTATGATGGATATGAACTTTGGAACTTTGACTTCCCCATCCTAATATAAAAAGCAAATAATCACCATTACCTTAACATTTTTGTGCAAACAAAAAATCTAGTTTCCGGCCCTAACTATCCTAAACTGGGGGAAAAAATATTGATCAAATTTTGGAAGTTTTTTAGATAACAAACTAAAAGAGATATAAAAAGCACAGAAATGAGAAATACCTGATTAAAGACAAGCTTTGGCACTGATACTGCATTTGTAGAAAAAAAACCCACAACCCACCTAATTGTATTAAGAGTGTAATATGACACAGATGGAATCAAAGATCCATCTCTGTTGGGCTGTAGTTAGGCTAGAAATTCAAAATAATCATAGAACTTCTGAAAGTAGTTCATCCTATAGATTGAGAAGCTAACCATTTGGATTTAGTTTTTCTGATGAGAATAAAGAAAATATATTTAAGTTCCCAACAGTCAGGAATTCAACCAGCAACAATGGTGAGTATAGTAGTTAGAATGTTGGACTTCCTTGGTTTTGCCAGTGGGCCTGGAGAACCCAGAGTGTGAAGAAGCCCATCAAATGGCTTATTTAATTGTGTGCTGTTGTGGGAAATTATTGGTTTTTTATTAATCTTTTTTATTTTTTTCTATTTTGTGCTTTTTAGCTGCTTGTAAGCCACCTAGAGTTGCTGTGAGTAGGCGGCTATATAAATGTTCTAAAATAAATAAATATGCATTTCTTACAGAGTAACTGTAAGAATAGAACTGTGGGTGGTGATGATTATATATATGGAGGATATATGGGAAATGGTTACACAGTTTTCTGAACATTTTTAAATTTTATTTCTTTATTTTCCTTATTTATACCCTAAATTATTTTTATAAATAATTCAAGGTCATGAACACACACAATACTCTCTACAACAGGGGTGTCAAACTGCCGGCCCGCAGGCCGGACGCGTCATGCGAAAGCTATACCCACCCCATTGCCGGCAATGGCAAAACCGTCCCGATATGTTGCGTGACATCACGTGACATCGCGAGTTTAACATGTCTGCTCTACAACAACAATCCTGTGAGGTGAGTTGGGCTGAGAGAGAGAGTGGCTGGCCCAAAGTCACCCAGCTGGCTTTCATGGCTAATAAGGTGGAATTTGAACTCATGGTCTCCTGCTTTCTAGCCTTGTGCCTCAACCACTAGTAAGTTCAGGAAGGCTAGGTTCAGCATCACTGTGAATAGTGCCTTTCTTTATACTCATATTTCCTTTTGAAACTGTTAATTGTTTTGTAATTCATCCAGAAAGCTCTTGTTTGGCAGATTAAAATCACCACTATTGCATACATCATGATTATCAAGGACAACGTTCTTTGCAAACAAGAAAATACTGCTATCTGTGAACCACTAAGGGGGAAAAACACAACATCAAAGAAAGTTAGCATTGGTGCTTTTTATGATTCATATGTATATGTCTCGTATATAGATTCTACTGTTGTTTTTGTCTAAAAAAACCACTGAAAAATACATCTTGTCAAAATAATTTGTCGATGATTATGGATTCATTAGCTTAGGATCTAATTCAAAGTATTTTATTAAAAGTTCTAACACTTCAAGGACTTCCCTGGATTATTTTGTTACACAGCAAAAATGATTACTGTACTGATGGTGAAAATGTTTAATTTTATTGTATTTATTAAACAAATTTATATAGCAGCCTATCTACCAAAAGAAACTTTGGATACCTGTACGAATAGTTTAAAAATAAGACATGCTAAGGAAAATCTGTCTTCAGATAGAAAACTCCGTTACTAATTAAAACTGTACGCTATCCATACGCTCCTCCCCCAACAACACACAAACACACACACATACAGACAGTGTTGGAAGAGGTGGGAAAATAGAAGAGGGCAAGTAGAAGAAATTATCACCTGAAGAGCCTATCATCTCTCACATATTGAGGAATATATTCTCATATATTCATTACAGTGAGCTTATTTTCTGTTATTTTCCTCTGCTTATATGTTTGGGATACTCTCCTTTAAAAGTCACCACAACCTTGTGCTCGGTTTCATTTCACACGGCGAGTCATAAAGATTCCATTTATAGTACCGGACAATGCTTGCAGTATTTGCAAAGAACAACATTTGATTCCACTGAACCTCTTGGAGACCCAGGGAAAGACTGGATGGAACCCACATCCTGTCCACGCCATTGGCTGCCGAAGAAGAATTGCTTGGTGAAGAGGAGAAAAGTGAAAAAAAGAAAGCAGGTCTGTGGAAATCCTCAGTAATCTGGGTTGCGCTTGTCTCAAAAGTGTTGGCTTTTTTCTTCCTCAAAAGGCAACTGGGCTGGTTTTTTTTCCTTGAGGAAGAAGGAAACGTTTGGATGAGACACGAAACGTTTTGTTCTTCTTCAAAGGAAAAAAAAAAACAGCCCAGTTGCCTTTTGTGTGTGTGTGTGTGTGTGTGTGTGTGTGAACTGGGCTGTTTTTTTCCTTGAGGAAGAAGGAAACGTTTGGATGAGACACGAAACGTTTTGTTCTTCTTCAAAGGAAAAAAAACAGCCCAGTTGCCTTTTGTGTGTGTGTTTGTGTGTGTGTGTGTGTGTTTGTGTGTGTGTGTCAACTGGGCTGTTTTTTTCCTTGAGGAAGAAGAAAACGTTTGGATGAGACACGAAACGTTTTGTTCTTCTTCAAAGGAAAAAAAACAGCCCAGTTGCCTTTTGTGTGTGTGTTTGTGTGTGTGTGTGTGTGTGTGTGTGTGTGTGTGAACTGGGCTGTTTTTTTCCTTGAGGAAGAAGAAAACGTTTGGATGAGACACGAAACGTTTTGTTCTTCTTCAAAAGAAAAAAAAACAGCCCAGTTGCCTTTGTGTGTGTGTGTGTGTGTGTGTGTGTGTGTGTGTGTGTGTGTGTGTGTGTGTGTGAGAGAGAGAGAGAGAGAGAGAGAGAGAGAGAGAGAGAGAGAGAGAAATCACTTTTGAGACAAGAAAGCAGGTCAGCTTCGTTCAGCCCACAGGGGTTCGCTTACTTCAATTCGCCCGCGCCTTGGAGCTCTGCGAATTAAGCAGCCGCTCCTCCCGCTTCCTGAGCCCCGCTGGAGATGGGCGACGCCAAGAAAGGTGACCCCAGAAGTGCAGCCCAGCAAGGGGACAGCAAGAGGACCGGGAATCTGCTGGGAAGTGGGGAATGTGGGCGCTGCAAACGGCGGGAAGGACAGGCGCTAAGGAAGCATTTGCGCGCACACCCACAGCCGCTCCCTCCCTCCCTCCCTCTCTCCCCCCCTCCCAGAGCTGCACTCACCTATGAAGAGAATGGGGAACGTGATGAAAAGCAGGAAAACATGGGGGACCACATTCAGGGCGTCCACGAAACAGCCGTTGTTGAGCACCCCGTCGGTCACCTCGTAAGCAGTCGAGTTGAGCCCGCTGCCACAGAAAGCCAACGGCATGGTGGAGGAGGCGGCGGCGGGATGAAGACGAGGCCGGACCGGACAGGCGCCGAAGCGCGGCTGAAGAGCTCCGGCTTTCCTGCCTTGGAACGGCGCTCTTCTCGCGCCTTTACTTGAGGGACGCGGCGGCCAGCCCGGCCCATTCGCGCGTGGAGGAAGCCATCGGAAAGCTGCCAGATGCGCTTCCTCGGGAGAGAGAGCGAGCGCGTGTGTGTGTGCGCGCGCGCTGGGCAACTTGCTACGGGGACGCGCGCGGACCTGCCTTTCGGGGGGGGCCAGCAGGTGAGCTGCAGAAAGGAGAGATGCGCCGATCGGACAAGGCGAGGGCTCCAGATGGCAAAAGCGGCGCGCGCCTGCGCTTTCTCCAACAATGGACCGGACGCTTTCGCTTCGCCTCGCCTCGCCGCAGCTCCGGGAGCAGTTGAGGGAAAAGAGGAGGCGCAGCCCGGTACTTAAAGGAGCCGCTTTCCTCACGTTGGCCCAAGAGCGGCCTCCCCCTCCTCTTCTTAGGGTCAAGCGCCCGTGCATGGGAAAGCCCGCGTCCTCTTTTTGTAAATAGTTTTTAACGCAGACAGGCATTAACGCTTGACCCTTGGCCTCGATCGCCTGGGGAAAACATCGCGCTTTGCAGAGAGGAGAAGCGGCGTGCATAGTAAAATAGGAACGGCAGCGCGAAGTGTTAACAGTGAAGTGTTAACTGTTATTATTTCGACGGAATTTGGCCCGGTGTCACTGAAGCCCAGCTAGACCCGCGCACCGGCTCCCTCATTCACTCGCTCACGTGCACTTTCACCACCTCAGCTGAGGCACGACTATTGGCAGCACAATAAATTCCAGTGCCATCATATTTATTACGTAATTGGGGTTTTTTAAGATAATTTTTTTCTTGAGAACGGGGATAGTGATATTTATCTTACGCGTAAAAGTACTAATAAAAACGAATTACTCTATTCTAACAATATAGATAATGCTATAGAGCAGTGGTTCTCAACCTTTTTAATGCCGTGACCCCAACCGGTCGTAAGTCGAGGACTAAACCGGTCGTAAGTCGAGGACTAAACCGGTCGTAAGTCGAGGACTACCCAACCGGTCGTAAGTCGAGGACTTTCCCTGCCCGGGAGCGCCGCGCATGCGTGGTTCCGCCCCCTGCGCCGGCCGAGGCGTAGCTGGCANGTTGAGAACCACTGCTATAGAGAACATATACAGACTATAGGTACATGGTAGTCTTTCAAAAACCAGAAAAAAATGCAGAATGTGACAGAAGCAACATAATTTTCCTTTCTCAAAATTTCATCTTGTGTTTTTGTTTTGCAAATGCTTTTTTTTCCTAACAACTGAGGAGCTATCATTGATAGCGTATAGCTAATGCTGAAAACTCAGAAGCCATAGAAGCATGGATAAGATCCTCAGTGGTTATGGCAACTCCTCAGTGTTCCTGGTCTCCCAAGATTAGCAATGCTTAACTTGACAGCTGACACTGCATATTCCTACCTCTGTTGTCATCAAATGTTTCCCCCGGCAAGGTTTTTTTAGGGACAACTAATGTATGCATAGACTTAGCTTGCAAGATGAAATTAAACAAACTGCTGTATATCAAATCAAATCAACCTTTATTGTCAAAGTACAACATGTGTACAATGAGATTGGCTAAGCCTCCCTTCGTGCACGCCCCCCCACACACACAACTCACAGTGACCTGAAGTCTTGTTCCTTTAGTTCAGTGTTTCTCATCTTCAACAACTGTGAGAAACTGTGTTTCTCATCTTCAACAAGATGTATAGACTTTTTCCCAAATTCCCCAGGTATCTTGGATTCTCTTTGGAGAAGTTGCTGAGGTTGAGAAACACTATTTCAGTTACATGAAGATACTGAGATTGCACAGGCTCTACAACTTTCTTAGTCTTTTAAGTGCCCTCTTCAAATCAGAATGTATGAGAATATGACACGACTCTATTAAAATTAAAAAAATAAAGTCCACTTCCTTACAGGTTTGGATTGAATGTTTTGGATCTTAGCAAATTCATCTGATCGCATATCTGGTAAAAAAATTCAGCACAAAGGTCAGCTCCTTACAAATATCTTCATACTGTACTTTCTGATTTCTTTGATTTCTTTGATTAATGCCAGTCAGTATCTTAATTCTCACCCAATACAAATATCTAAATCATAATTGCTTTTTGGAGGAAGTGGGATTTCTGCTGAGTAAAGCATGAGATTCTTAAGTTCCCTTAAGCAGAACAATATTCATAAAATAGCTTATGCTAGTGAAGATATGAAAGAAATGGAAAAGATTTTATACTATGACATTATATCACATCTCTCCATCCTTTTGCTCTAACAATCTGCTTCTGAGCTTGGAGACCAGATATTGTTGCAGCATAATCATTTTTCCTTCTTCTAGAAAGCCTGTTATTCACAGAAGAAAAAATCAAATTATAAAGCTATATCACTTCCAATACAGCAAAAATATTCTATGGATAGACTTGGCATAGTCGACTTTAATGGCAATCTTGCTCCAACTAACTGCTTAAAAAGATAATTTTATTCAAAGTTTTAATTACAGTACTGAAAGGTAATACAAACTAGAAAAGAAAGGAAAAAAGGTGCAAGATAAAAAGGAAGAAAAAATTGAAAGGAAAAAAAAACCATAAGAAAGCATCTTCCCACCCTCTTCCTAACAAGCATAGCCATCATCTCTGAAAGTCTGCTAAATAAAATCCAAGATGTTTGGTTTCAACTACTTCCATGATGTCACAATGTCGCTGTTTACAAACCTTGTTAGTTTGAAGCACAACAAATTAAAAAACCTTTGCTGATTGCTGTCTTAGAGTGAACTTATTAAATGATGCCAAGGATCAGATTGCTGATCAGATTTGATCCTCTTTTGAAGCCACGGAATAAATCAAGTTGAACTGGAGACAGGACAATCTTTTCTGGAGTGGGAGATATCTGATTAGCAAACACAGAGGCATCATGCTGACATTATCTTATTCTGCAGGATGGTTCCTAAAAAAGCAAACTTTTTTTTAATCACAATTTCCCCTCAGCCCCCAGTGCTTTTCAGTGCTGATGAAAATGTTTCTGAAAATAATTTCCTTTTCTGTTTAAGATTTTTGAAATATATTTTTCTTAGCCATAATATCATTTCTGTTTTAAATATTTTGTATGTGTATTTTTAAAATTGTAATTAACCTATATAAAGAACCCTAGTAATGCAGTGATTGAAGTGCAGTGGTTAAAGTGCTCACAGCCTGGAGTTCAATTCTGATGGACTCAAGGTTGACTCAGCCTTCCATCCTTCCAAGGTCAATAAAATGAGGACCCAGATTGTTGGGGGCAATATGCTGACATAGTAAACTGCCCAGAGAGTGCTTATATGGGGCACTATATACTATTGCTCTATTGCTTTTGCTATAAACTATTGCTATTGCTCTATTGCTTTTGCTATAAAAAACATATATTGGAACACAGCTTAAATATTTTTCTTAGTTATTATTCTGATCCTTCAAGTATACTGTAGTTTTGAGATATTCCTATCATGCCAGAATATTGCCTAACTTTCTTCTAACAAAATACTTAATGGTCTTAATTAGGATACATGAAAATAATTATCTGGAACAAACTATAGTCATTTCACTTGTGGAAAATTTCTAGGAAGCTCCAGAGCTTGGACAGAACAGAGTTTTCACTTATTAAAAGGCACTGACCTTGCAAAAGAGCTGGATTTCTGATAGTGATGTGATAACTCAAGGGTCAGTGGAAATTTTCTGCACTACCTTATTTAGAAACATATGTATACAAAAGATGCCGTGTCTGTTGGGGAGTGAGCTTGGCTTGCATATTGACTCTGGTCTGCTTTTCATTTCTGCTGTCATTTCAAGGAGGTGTAAATAAGCTGAATCACATTGTGTCCAGATGGAGAGCAACATCAGTGTGATTACCTTACGGCATGTGAGCCAACAGCATTCTTAACATAAGTTAAGCTTATTTTGTTTTCCTTTGGTGCCACTGCTACCATGTGTTTTTGCATTTAGCTTGGTTATGAAAAAGACAAGTAACATCTTAAAAGCCAGGTTTTTAATAATCTGGCTCGTTGTCTTCACTCTTGCTGTTGCTTCAAAATATTTTCCTGTATTTGGAGCTTTTTGCCAGCCACTCTTTGCCTCTTTTGTATTTTGTTCCTTCCTGCATATTTTTTGCCTCCAGGTTCAAACATGGGCTTCCAGAATACGTTGTACCCCAAATGTATGTATGATTACAATTTCTAGGACTGTGCATGCTTTAAAAATTATTAGGAGGAACCGTTTTGGTCCTAACATGCATCTCCTTACTACTCATTCAAGCAGACTGACTTTTATCAGGTGTCCACAGAAACCAGAAAAGAGGTGGTAAGGGGAGATGCAGCTTAGATTCCTTAGATCTATTTTTGTCCACTGTCCATTTTTCCCTTTAAGGGAAAGTGGTGAAGAAGGCAGTTGGTCTCCAGCTTCTGAGGACCCTGAAGGAAGCAGATTATCTGGATGTTTTCCACTCAGGATCCAGACTTGGGTAATATTGCTACTCCATGACCTACACTGGCTCCCAGTAAACGTTTGGGTGTGATTCAAGGTGTGCTTATTACCTTTGAAGCCCTCCATGCCATCGGATCTGATCTATTCCCCAAGACATCTGCCAACTCCACAGTGAAGATGTACTCCAGGTTCCTTCTTTTAAATGTCATGGAACCTAGGAAGTGCACCTTTTCTGTGGTTACTCTGTTTTTTAGAGCAGTTTCTCTCCCCCCCCACCCCCAAAATATGATAGACTTTTAGGAACTGACTAAAAGCCTGGCTCTTCTCCCCGACATTACAGGCCATTTGAATGGGACTCCCTTGTGGTTGTTTTGTTGTGTGCTTGGTCACTAATTTATATTTAATCTTGTTTTGACTTGATGGGAGACTCGGTGCCGATACATATTTGGAGGCACAAAAATTGCTCTGCAAGAGAGCATGCATACATTCTTTTAGATTTATTGTGTGTTCATGCTGTACACAAATCAGAGTCACAATGAATTGAGCAGCCTTATCAATCTTAAAATGCATTAAATATATACATACCTTAATAGCAATAGCAATAAGCACTTTACAGCCCTCTCTAAGTGGTTTACAGAGTCAGCCTATGGCCTCCAACAAACTGGATCCTCATTTTACTGATCCTGGAAGGATGGAAGGTTGAGTCAACCTTGAGCTGGTGAGACTCAAACTGCCAAACTGCTGGCAGTCGGCAGTCAGTAGAATTAGCCTGCAGTACTGCATTCTCACCACTGTGCCACCAGGGCTCTTAAGGAGGGCATCTATTTTTTTAGGCTTACGTGGAACTGAAAAACAAGGTGCAACTTTGATAAATAATAGCTAAATCAGGGATGTTTGCAAGGTGAGAGCAAAAAAGTCAAGATGTTGCCACAACCATGTAATCAAAGCCCCACCCTTCTGAATGTGTTTTATGGCAGGGCTTGTATTGCATAGTTGTGGCACCGAGAGAGATGTCTTGCTTGGAAAAGGTAAAAAAGTATTTTTGAATTATTTTTAAAATGCACAGTCCCAATAAGTTTGTTATACTTACATTCCTGACTCCTACGACCAGCTTATAAACATATGCATACTTAAATAAGGCCTCTAAAGGTAGCTTTGAAACATTAAATAAATAGTGGTAAATATCCAGTAACTCTTATATGACTTTTGTAATTTAGTTAACACTTTTAGGCCCAGAGTTTTTAATCACAGTCCAAATAAAAAAGGTGGAGTGGTGTGCCCTATAAGTATTCTCTGCGTAAAATTGTTGGCCTAAAAATCATTTCATTCTAATGCAGCCAGAGCAGAGATAGGGGCTAACAGCCTGATAGATTTGCCCTCTTATTATCTCAGCTATGTAACTTTCTTAGTACTCATCACCAATCCCAAGGAAGGAAAGAAAGAAAATCATTATAATAATAAAATAAGTATAAAAACTCAACACATTTCAGGTTTTTATGTATTTAAATTGTTTTATTGTTCCACCCCAAATCATGTTAGTTTAATTGTCAGATCTGTCTCACATAGAAAAAACAACAACTTTGAGTGGTCCTTGGTGTTCTCTGACCTTGGAAAAAAACTTTTCTCTTCAGTTTCCTCTAAGCAATGGGTAAACAAAAATATATTGAAGCTAAGAGAGGATGAGATCAGTGACCTGCATCCTGGAAAAAAGACAAGACTAGAAAAGTAAAAAAAAAAAAAAAAGTCTGAAATCCAAACATGGTTTAGCACATCTCCTCTCCCCATGACATGTTTGCATAACTGCTAGAGAACTGAAATTATTTTATGAAATCGGTTTTGCATTAGGAAAATGACTCAAAGCACACATAAATTTTGTTTAGAACAGCAATGGTGTATTGCTTTGCACCAATTTTCACAACATCATTTTTTTATCATATTTCTCATTCACACAATGAGAAGTTTGTTAACTTGTGCAAAAGCAGCATCAAGAGGCATTCTCCTTCCATTGATGATTCTTTGGATACAAGTTTAGGATTTTGGCTAGTCTGGCCCTGGAGAGACGAGGTAATCTGTTTTAATTCTATAATTTTTATTGATTGTTGTGAGGCCATCTGGGATCACTCAGATAAGCAGCCATATTTTAAAGTGATTAAGGATATTGCTTTTCTACTGCATGACAGTATGATTTCATTGGGAATAATTGGAATTTATAAAATATGTGAACATTATTTTTCTGTGGTACAATCCAGCTGTCTAAATAATACAGGAAAACAAGCAGAATTTCTAGGATTGTTTATTCTTACAGATATATCTGTGGCATTTTAAACACTGTGTTATAATCAACATCTCAGGATCATTTCAATAAATTTTCCTACATCTGTGCAAATATGGTGTCAGAAAACTTAAAAACTCACTCTCAAATATGTCCCTGTCCATATGTTTACAATTTCTATATTTCTGCCTAAATCTAATAAGGTAGCCTTTTGTCTATCAAATTCTTGTCTAAATATGTTGGTTAGCATTTACAGTGGCATATAATTCTTGACTATTTTCTGCAATTCCCATTTCCTTTCAGAGTTTTGTGAGGACATGTTGGAAAATGTGTAATGCTTCTAACATGGCCAAGAAATTCCTAAGAGACAATGACTGCCTTTTAATTATTGTGAGAAAGATTTTCTCTAGATTATTGTCTCAAATACAGATGTCAAGGCTTTTTAAAAAATAAATAAATAAATAAATAAATAAAAGGTTAAATTAAATAAACTATCCTGAGAAACTTGAAACATTGCTTCAAAGGAAATAAGGCCATAGACCAATAACAAACTTTTTCCCTAAGCGTGGTACAGTTTTGGCTACATCTCTTTACGTAGCCAAAACAATACCACTGATTTACAGGAAGAGAGAGAATTAGTTAATAACATATAAGGAATTCAACTTTTATAGAAAAGAATCGATCTCAAAAACTTCAGAAAAAAATCTTCCCGGGAAAAAGAATTAAGAAATCAAACAGCTAAGGCCAATATATGTAGAAGTAACGGAACTGCCATGAACCAAACTTCTGAGGGTTTGGAGGTGCAAATGCTGAACTGGAATATTCTGAAAAAGGGCAGGGACTGATTGCACAAGAATAGTTCACGTTGCAATAACTTGTGCTAGTCTGACATCTAACACGAACAGCAGCACAGTGGTTATATGACGCAAAAAGTTTGCTTTTCAAGTTTTTTTTTTAAATTTTGGGGTTTATTGTGTCATGTAAGCCTGATGTCTACATTATTGGTTTGTACAACACAATTTAAACTTCGTGAGTTATATGTTCCAGTTTCTATTAACCCACTGGCAGCTGCTCTGGATTTGGATTATCAATAAACCCTCTATATTAGCTAAGGAACAGCACATGATCAAGGACTATGGTGGCAATTTGCTAACTACATTATGTGAACAGCCTATGTAAATGCTTGTAATGCTGTGAATGTAAAATGTGCCGTAATTGCTTTTAGAATGTCCATAATATCAAGAAAAGTTTCATGTGTTAGTTTACTATGAGTCCCAGTGTTCTTTAAGTTTTCTATTTTTCTGCTCTATCTCTCTCTATATATGTCACATGTAACTGCATTTCTCTCTCCTTCCTGCTCCTCCTCCAGTTGTGGTTAACTCAGTGGTCCTTTGCATCTTTATATTATTATTCCTATCTATTATCTACTGCATTATGGAAAACATGAGCCCAGAATTTAGGAATGAACCAATGCAGAAATTAAGATACCTAATCATTTTGTCATGACTCTGTTAGGCTAATATTCTATATTTTATAGTTTGGATTAAAAATATAGGGCAAAGATCTTTAGTTGAATCATCTGAAATACCAAGAACTGAATCTGGGAACTTCTGTTCCTGGAGACTTTTCCGTGACTGGTGCCCACTAGGAATTATATAAGGTTGCAAGTTCATACAGAAGTTCCTGAGAATCAGGAAGTGGTGGCAAAGTACTGGAAGACAGAGGCGGAGTTGCTATTCTACTTACCCTATATGTCCTAGCTGAGTGCAATGGAGAATGTTATCCTACTACAGGGATGCCACTGGTAGTCATCAGCAGTGTCTGTGGGAGAGGCTCTGAAAGATGGCAGATCATGAGAGAAGCCTACTCCTTTTGTACATATAGTGACCCTGCACCCATCACCTTGCAGATTTTGAGGCCACATTGTGGATGCTCATATGCTCAACTGATAGTCAGTTGGCTTTTTTACATGGAAAGGGTACATGGTATCAGAATACTATTAAAATTCAAAATAGTTCATATATTTGGCAATACACATTTTATCTCAAAATATTGCCTTAAAATACTTCAGTTCTCAGTTAGAATTTTAATAGTATTCTGATAGTTATTAGAGAAAGACCACTCACCCTACTTGATATATGAAGCAGTCAAAAACATTTGAGGGCACAATTAAGAAACACACCAATATTTTAAGAAGTTTAAGAAATTTTGATCCTTATTTAGGTATCTTGTCACACTGCTTTAGGTTAGGGTACCTAGTAATTTAACCATACGATTCAATATAACAAATCAAAGGCATAATCTTTACAAAATCTGTATTACCATTTTTGTAACTGCTTACTCATAAATATTTTAAATACTAGTAAATTAGAAAAGGATACTAAAGGCAGCATAACACTTACAATAAAATTTAAATGAAATTGCAAATACAAAAAATCCTACATGTATTCAGAATAAATCTGTATGATTCTTTTAATGAAAAGTTGTTTTGATTGACAATACAGGGCTTTGATTCCAAAATGCCTATCTATTAAATAATTTCATGAATATAAACTTTGATACACGTGGTTCATATTAAAATTAAATATTGATATTTTGTAGTACTTGACGATTATAATAATAATCATTTACAATAAAGTACACATATTTTATAATGTTATCTATTCAGTATTTATACCAATATGGAAATTATTATTATTAATTTGGCTCAGTATTATGTGAAAAACTACTATGCCTGTAATCTATAATGTCACAAACAAACTGATCTATATAAAGAGAAATTTGTTTCCGTTGTGGCAATTATTTGATTAAACCAGAGCAATGGCTTTTGCAGCAAAGTATGAATGTGTCAAAATGATGATATATGCATAGTGCCAGCATTAGGCAAATGCTTCTTTAACTACTTAAAGTAGCTAAGTCACTTGATGACATAGCATAAAATGTGGCATTTACTTGAAGGTAGCGTCTTGTATCCCAACGTCTGCAGATGCCCTTGTCTGAACCAATAGAATTTCACTAGTATAATTTATGTGACATATGAATAGTGTAATTGATTTTATCAGAACGTGGATTGCCAAGTTAGCTGAATATAGGAACAGTATATTATTTAATCACTTTAAAATTGCCTTTCCAGCAATGAATAGCTTTAACTCTGGTCCAAAGCAAATTTGCTGAAAACTACATACAAAAGCAATTTATGAATTATAGTTAGCTTCTGTGCTGACTGACTTAAAACCAGCATAATTTTAAAATAAGTCTGAAGTGAGTGAAATATAGCATAATACTCTGTTCAACTTATATTTTCTAATTTTCTAACTGAAGTTAATCTTTTTTTCCTGTTCAACAACAGATATTTTCTTACTTTGTCTCCACTCTATTTTTATTATTCCTCTCCTTTTATTCCTGCCATTTCTTTCATCATTCCTATAATGGCAACTGCAATCTCTCTTGAATGGAACTAACATGCTCAGTACAGTGCCAAGTTTATTATTTCTTATAAGTAGGTGTTGTGATAAAAGTTGAATAGGAATCTGTGAGTTTTGCTGCTACAGGATTTTTGGTTGATCTAATTAACTGAAATGCCATCAAATAATCACTAAGATAACAGTATATAATGTTAATTTCTTAACAAAGATGAGTTGTTTTTTTAACTAAACTCAGAAAATAGGAATTCAGTTACACTTTGCATAGAAAAAAAATCCCACTAAATTTCTTGGTAATTTTGTAATAGTGTAAGTCATAGGATGATAGATCTAGTGACTCTTTTCCAAATCTGTGTAGAGAATGTACTTTCTGGAAAATAAGTTCCACTTATTTCTGTTCAGTTATGTATGGGACTATAAATATATTATTTATGGAAAAAAATGACTCTCCCCATTGTAATGTCAGTTACTACAAGATTTCATATGAATTCCATTTTGTTTTAAAATTGGCATTTGTCTCTTTTTATCACCTACAGTGAATTTTTACCTATATGCTATTACTGTATAACTGGGGAACAGTAATAGCTTATGGGGGGAAATGAGATGATATATTGTTGTAAAAGCATATTGGCCTGAGTGACTTAAATAATCTTATGTCCTTCTTTTTTGTACTTGTTGATTAAAGATTTGTAGCTGGGTAAGAATGAGGATTACATTGGTAGCTTTCTTCAAGAGATGTATTTGGTTTCTCTCACGTTGTTAAAAAAATGTCCTGAAATAGAACAAAGTACAAAAATACAGTTACTGCCCACCCAATCAAGCAACAACATAAAAAGCAAACTGTGAACCAAAGTAAAAACTTTACTTCACTTATTCTTTACTTTTTCACAAGAAACTAAAAAAATTGTCAGCATGACAAAACCACTAAGATGATTTACTAAGGATGAGTGAGATTTAGCAAAGGTGAGGACGTGGGAATAAGAATGTTTTTGTGCCTCTGGTGGTAAAAGAAAAAATACAGAGTTCTTCCTTAAGATGAGCTGCATGAGCTATTGCTTCCACAAAAATATGGTTAAAAAATTACCCCAAAAGTACTGCACAACACAAGAAAGAGTGACTCATTTGTATTTTCTTTTCACCACCAAATGGATTCTGAACTTCATCACTTTCTTAGTTAACAGAATAACAGAATTGGAAGGGACCTTGGAGGTCTTATAGACCAATCTCCTAGACAAGTTCATAAGCAACTGGATCTTATAACTACCATATTATAATTAGTATGGATTTTTTTTTCTTAGGTATCATAAATGCACTATGTGTTTCTACGCATATTTACAAAGAAGGAAATCTCACCGAATTACATTAGGGTGACTTTCTTTCATATTTAATTGTTTGCTGCCTTCAGATTGGTGGATCTAACACTTCCTTGGGAATCAAGTCCTTACAAATGTAATTATGTGTACTTCTAGTAGACTAATATAGGACTGAGCTGCCAGAAAATTATAGCAAATGGAATTTAGGAAAAAATATTTAGATAACTTGTTAAAATATAACAGAAGAAAAAGAAATTTAAAAACAAAAAACAAGCAGTGAACAATATTCAAAGCCCACTGTGAACAGTAAGATTTGTTTTTGACAGTCCAGTTCCAAGGTATTTGAATGCTAGACTGATTTTCATGGAACTTGAAAAGCAAGTAACTATAAACTGTGCAGATCTTGGTACATTTTGAAAACAGGAAAGCTATTCTTAATGATTTTTCTAACAGTACATGCACAACAGCATAACACACTGGTTGATGTGTGATGGAAATGCATCCAATCCTGGGAAGTACTTATTTGGGGATGGGCACATTAAACAATAACCTAGACTGAAAAGATAGCCTACAAGAAGTGGGAAAATGCACATCAAACTTGAACAGCTAAAGAAAATGCCATTATCTGTATTTTATAAACATAGCATAATACAGGATTATTTTTAACACAGGATCTATGGTTAGTACAAGGCACATGCTTTGCAAGTGATGCATTTGAAAAAAAGAGTTTAGCTCCACTATTACCCATGGGAAAATGCTGCATGGCTTACAGAGGCAGGAAAAGCCGTGCTCTGTACACAGATGCCTGCCCTCCAAAGCCTTTCCATTTGGCTCGGACTGATGGATTAGTAAGGAACAGTAGCACTAAATACACAAAATGCGAAATATAAAATACGGATGGAAGCTATTTTTTTTGCAGGTCTCTAAGCCTACACCTAATTTTAGGATTGCAATGGCTTTTAAAGGAAGGAGCATTTAGGTTTGATAAAACGTTTAAAAAATCTGTAACAGCATCCTTTTCCCTCCTGCCCCCCCCATTGTTACATAAAATGAATATAAAATTAATGCAATTAATAGCCAGTCCCTATTTATGATACCAAGGACTCTTTCATCTTCTACTTCTATTAATATTGTGAATCAATATTTGAGATGAGTTTGGGTTTGGATAGACATAAATAATGTCTATATAAGCCACACAGTAGGGATCTGTGTGAATTATACAGTATACATAGATGTATAATAGCCCTTATAGGCTTCTCCTCTACTTGTTGTCTTGATAGTTATTTTTTTTCCTACAGTATTCCATTGCTAGCTGTTCTTGTACATTTTTAATGATACATTTTTTCTCTCAACCAATTTCTTCAGACTTCTCTACCTTCCAAATGGATTAGTAGCTCATTTTCTTTTGCTGAAATATATCCAGTTTGACTGCTTTTTCTTAACGGTTAATAACTAGAGGTGGAGTTAAAGACTTCAGTCAAAATTGAATAAAAGGGTAATCTAGTTTATGTCTGTGGATGCAGAAGTCTTACATTTCATCATCATAATCCTTGGGAGGAGACACTGCAATGACCAAGTCAATCCAATCCTGTGGAAGAAATACTTAATCAATATGAGATGAAATTGATCAGGGAATGAAAATTACATTTTCAGAGTATGCTTTCTTTACACAGCATATTAAAAAGGTTGCTTGTTATGAAAATGTGGTATAAAAAAAAGTGAGCATACCCACCACTCTTTCCCTTTTTAGAATAAGCAACATTATGGAAAGTACAGAAAGATCAATTGCGCCAGATCAATTCAGTTCGTTCGTTCGTTCGTTCATTCATTCATATCCTGCCTTTGTTATTTTCACAAATGAAGGTGGCAAACATATTCAACACACCTTCTTCCTCCTATTTTCCCCATAACAACAACCTTGTGAGGGGAGTTGGTCTGAGAGAGAGTGACTGGCCCAAGGTCGCCCAAGGTGACTTTCACGGTTAAGGTGGAACTTGAATTCACAGTCTCTTGCTTTCTGGTTTGGTGCTTTAACCATTAGACCAAACTGGCTTCTTTGACCACAGCCACACATAGCTTCATGCATTGCCTCTTCTTTTTTCAGCTTCTCACATCTCTCTTCTGAGGTTTCATCAATTCTATCCAAGAACATCCTTCTTGGTCTTCTCCAGTGGTGGAATTCAGCCAGTTCGCACCAGTTCAACAGAACCGGTAGCTAATTTTTTGTTGCCCAGGCCCAGAATGGACTTCTGGAAGTGGCATCCACAAAGAGAACCAGTTGTTCACATATTTGAATCCCACCACTGGTCTTCCCCCAGCCCAGCACAAAGTAGTGTTTTGCACTTCTGAAATTCTGTTCATTTTGTCACTTTCATACCCTTCTTATCAGAATTCTGCCAAACACTTTCACAGGCAGATGTAACAAACTGTTCCCCCAGTAGTTTTTGCATTCACTCTTGGTATTTTTCTTTTCCTTTTGCATAAGGAAAGAATAACAGCATTCTTCCAAACTTTAGTAGCTTTCACATGCCCATTAAAGAATGGTCTTCATAAAACACTCTAATTTTTCTCTAGATGAATCATCTACATCCTTTTCCAACGTTCTCACATTAATCATTTTTTTTCATTCCTTTTTTCTGGACGCTAACATTTATAGCATTCATTTTAATGCCACTCTTTGCCTATTCCTTGCTTACCAACTGCCCCATTTAGTGACCATTCAAATCTACCACAGTGAAAAAAAAAAGCTTTGCAACCAATCCTCACATTTACAAACATTCAGGCAGTTTGCAACCAACATACCTTTATGACCATTGCAATATCCCACACTCATGTGATCACCATTAGCCTGTTTCTCAATTGGCTTGTGACAAGCAAAGTTAAATAGATCGACTTACGGAAGTCACAGTCATGTCATGTCTCTCTTAATGACTGCAGTGACTTGTTTAACAACTGAATGGGAAGTGAGGTCAGAACCTGTTATGTGATTTTTCCACTTAGTCATCATGGCACTTAGCAACAATATTGTTGGTCCCCATTGTGGTTACTTAGCAAGGACTACTTGTATCACCATCATTTTCACACAGATCTCTCAAACTGCTATTAACATAATCCTCCCATTCCCTCACACAAAACTCTAAAATACTTTTAACGTTCCATCGTCTGAATTTCATAGATCTTATTTCTACTTCCATTCATCTCACTGGAGGCTCCTTATTTAGCCCATTTTGCCAATTTTGATACAATTTATTTCCTCCAATAAAGATGAAATATTCTCTCTACCTCATTATTCTTTCTATCTCTTATTCTCTCTACCTCATTTAATCTAACATCTTCTTTCATTATGCCCCTTTTCCATTCCATTTGGGAGGTTAATCATTTTGCAAGTAGGATATGTATGTTTTTTTTCTAGCAGTCACTCCAGTTTTTTTACATTTCCTTCCATTGCTCGTTTTTCCCTAAGATCCACTTTTGATGCTTCTAAAAATGCTCTGTCCCACATTCAGAAGCTTTCATCTCTCTTGCATTGTTCACTAATCCCCTCAGTCTTTCATCATAAGCATCCCAACAAGTCAGAAGAGCATGCAATGTACAGACACACTTCATTCAGGAATACAAAAAGAATGGATTATGTGTCTGAAGCATTTTGCTTAAACAGAAATGAAGCAATTTTGAATCTCTCTCTCTCTCTCTCTCTCTCTCTCTCTCTCTCTCCCCACCCCTCTCTCTCTCCTTTGTCAAGAGCAATTTCTATTCTGTGCAGAGTCTTATTTGAGGAATATTATATGAATATATATAAAAGATCAATCACATGATTATAATTGGGAATTTCTTCTGAATAAGCATAGGTGGGATGGAAATAATACAGAATTATTCTGTATATATTATAGCTTCCATGTTTAAATAACTGGCCATATGAGTCTTTTGTTCTTTATTGGAAAAAAAAAGGAATTTGATTATTTGGCATATAATTTTATTTTCTGCACACCATCAATTATTTCATTATTTATCCAGTCTTAGTTTCTTGTAATTTAGTTAGAATATTTTTTTATTTTGAAAAATAATTAAAAAAACTAGTTTTTCATAAAATGTAATGACTGCTAATAATATCCATGCTTACTTAGCAAAGTTGTGTTTCATATTTTATTATTTCATTATAGGGTTTTAAGATGATAATAACAAACGTTTCTCCTAAAAAGTCATGTCCAACTCTAGTTTCTTAGCCAAGGGAGCCAGAATTGTCCGAAGATGCTTCCGCGGTCATGTGGCCAGCACGGCTATATGTCCAGGTGCAAGGAATGCTGTTACCTGGTACCTATTTATCTACTTGCATTTGCATGCTTTTGAACTCTCTGGTTGGCAAGAGTTGGATTGTCCCTACATTTGTTACCATTCCTGTATAAGGGTTATAAGAGCTATCCTGTGTAATACGAGTTATTAATTTTATCATAAATTTATCAGTAGGCTAGGAATGATTTATTGCCACGTCTTGGGAAAAATGGATATCCAATATGTAATTTTGAGATGAGACGCATCCCTTCCAACTTACCCCTCCCACGTTCCATGCTTTCGCAAGAGCTGCCCGAGCTTCATCCAGCTTAGCATCCAACAAAACCTTGCCATTTACAGCCATTATTTCATCTCCTTTCACAATACCTCCTGATAAGGGAAATAAAGGGCAAAGCAACAAGCAAATCCATATTATCTTTCTTTTACTGTTCTGCTTTTCTGACTTTTCTTCTTCCACAAAAATAGCTGTATAAGGTATTTTGTTTGGCTGCACAAGAAATGTTTTTCTGTAAGCAGTCATTTTTTCTACTAGAAGCTTCTTAAATTGAATTATCACAGTGTTAAATCATGACATATTACACTACCCTTATTTAATTGTGCCATTTATTATATGTAGTTCTTATTTATCTTCATTCTGGGTTAATAATGAACATTAAAACATATTAGTTTTCCAATCTCATTTAATTTACTAGACACCACAATAGCAATATCGTTGAAGTCATTTAGGGAACAGATAAAGGTAGGGTCCCTGGTGTTTTGTTCTAAAATAACAAATTTTATTGTTTAACTTTTATATTGATGCCTATATCAAATACATACATACATTACTGAAATGTCTAAATTTTGTTAAACATTTTGATATTTGAGTAGTTAGGAAGAAGTAATCACTTCCCAATGCACCAACAAATTAGATCATGCAACTTTGTTCTCATCATAAATTTTCCCAGAGTAATTTCAGAAAACTGGAGAAAACTCTAAATACTGAATCTTATTTTAAATGTAAATATTTTAGATATAAATTTATGCCAATCTGGGGATATAGTTTGGACTTCTAGAAAATGCCTAGCTAAAGCTAACTTTATTTAAAATGTGTTAAGATGCCTTATATTCCAGCTTTTTTTCTTAGTAGATACCCACCATGCTTGTCTGCAGCACCACCCTCATAAATAGCAGACACCACTACTTTTCCAATTGGTGAATCAATGCCGCCTTCTACTGCAAGGTCCAATGATCCTTCCTATTAAAAAGTTTGAAAAAATGAATATATAATATTTGTCAACCACTGTATCTTGAATTAAATATTATATACTTTCCTACTTATGTTATGAACTTACAAAATGAGTTCTCCTTCTCACTCTAACCCAGATTTGAAATTATACCCAGTGAGTATAATCTTTATGTGTTACTTTTCTATAAAAATGGTAGCAAGCTTTACAATATAAATTATAATAGAAAACATTAGATGGGACAAATGAAACTAACATAGTCAGCAGTGTTAACCAAAGAAAGTATTTAAAATCATATTAAGTCAAATAAGCACAGCAACATAGATGTGATTAAAAACCTCAGAGAACAAAAAGAACCTTAGCCAATTGTCCAAAAATTAAAGAATGGTTGTCCATCCTTATGCCATCTGAGAAAGATACTTTATGAATGACGCATCAGCACTGAAAAGGTCCCTTCTATTCTATTCTATTCTATTCTATTCTATTCTATTCTATTCTATTCTATTCTATTCTATTCTATTCTATTCTATTCTTGTGTTCATCCGTCACCCACACACTTCATGTATGGGCACTTTATCTGAACTTGCCCAGTCATTTCATAGGTTTTATTTGCTTGTTCTTTCAATAGCATAATATTCCACACCAACAAGACTGTAATAAAGTTCTGATTCAAAGTCAATGAATAAAGAAACAACTAAGCTGAAAAATGAAGCTGTCCTTCATAATACAACAACAAATGTATCATAGCTGCTGTTGAGATCAGAGCTTAATTTTCAATGTTTTATCTTTCCAGTGGGAAGGCTCATCTCTGAATTTTGTGAAATGGAATTCCTCTACTGAATGTAGCAATTGCAGTATAGTATCTATCTTCCATCATAAACAGTACCTTTTTTATATGAAGGAGTCGTACATCTTTTCCCATAATCTGATCTGGTGAAAACTAGCAAAATTAAACAAATGTCAGTAAGCAATCTCTATTACAAAAAGGGAAATACATAGATCCTACTTTATATTGAGATCATTCACTAGTCCATGTATCTCAGTGTTGATATTCCAGGGTTTATCCATCCCACTTGTACCAAAGTTACTGAATCAAAATCACCTTCCTATGAGGAAATATTACAATTGGGTGGCATTTTCCCCTCAGAAAGAAGGTGAATAAAGGGGAATCTTACAGAATAGTATAAAAATTTGATGTGAAAAATGTGTTAAATGTGAGGAGATTTAGAAATGGTAAAAGAAAGTGTTGCTGTTTTGCAAAATATATTTAAACTAGAGAATTTGCTGATACAGTGACAACTTCCAATTATTTATCATGTATGAAAGATATGGTTATTAAATTTCATGGCAGTGTTACATCCTGAATCAAAGGGAACATGCTTTGATAATAATTACTAGACAGCAATGCTGAAAAAGTATACATTTTGTATCCTTCCTGATAGCTTCCTGGGTACATTTGGATAGCCACTATGTCACCCAGCTGGATCCAGCATTTCCCAGCTGGATTGGCAGGATTTTCATCTAATCAAGCAAGGCTTTTCTTGAGTAGATATCATGTACTGAATGTGAGATGTTCAGCATGGATAGCATGTAAGTTATCACTAAGCCATAGGCCCTTCCCCCTTAGTGGTCACTTACAGTTCACGCTTCTTACCATGGTGTAGGGATCAAAGTCCTCCACATATTTTTGGAAGCCCTGAAAATAAGGATGGTAATCAAATATATGCATAATAGCTCTAAATAAAAATAATGATAAAAAGAAATGAAGTGAGAAAGAAAAGCCAGAAAGAAAGAGATAAATTGTATGTTCCTCCTGATATTAAATCATGCAAGCTTTTAAGGCTAGATCTACTTTTTAGAACACAAGAGTTAGATAATTTAATCTGAAGGTTTCCTGAATTTGTTCTTCACATTTACCGTAGATTGACCATTTATTTTAATCCATCCAACATGAAGGTCATGGGCTAGATAAATGTTGATTAAGACCTTTGTACTCCTCTAGCATAATTAGAGTAGAACATGTGGGAATTAAAAGCAGGACACTGGACTGCTGATTATCATGAGAAACACAAAGTGGAAAGCAATTGTAAAACATATTTATTTAACCCATCAACAATATTCTGTAGCAAACAAACATTGTTAAATCTCTGAAACATAAAACATCCTGTTTCACAGCTCAGCTGCTTTGCTCCACTGAACTTCCTGGGCAAGGAATTAAACTATGTTATGATATAACTGTAGCTGGAATCCCTTTGCTAAAATTTCAGGCCACAGCTATATTTAAAAGCTATAACTACAGAGGCCATAACTGGCCTTCCTATTTACAATAAAATCAGTGGGGCACAATTATTTTTTTTAAGTGTGTAGGAAAAATCCTTACAGCAGAACTAAACAGGATCAATATTTTTATGTAGAATAGTGCTGCTTTATTAATTTTAGTATGGCTTAATCATATCTAATTTACTCCTTGCTATCTCCTCACCTAGTGAACTCCAGTTCTATAGCTCCAATTTATCAGAGTCGTTCTTTGGGGAATAAATATGGTGCAGAGACTCCAAGAGTGCCTTGGATCTTCTCTATTGTGTTGTTACAGTGAGGACAAAAGGGCAGAGGGGATGTGAGGAGGTATACTTTATTTGAGAATGGGACAACTCGCCACAGACCACTCACCACAGCTGTCTTACCACAGCTGTCTCACCATGGCTATCTCACTACAGCTGACTCACCCTGGCCGACTTGCTGCAGCTAACTCACAATGGGACAACTTGCTGCAGGACAATTCAGCATGGGATAACTCAAAAGAGAGACAAATAGAATTGTAGCTCACCCCTGGCCTTGAGGATTTCTAACTTGCGAAGGCCCAAACCTAAAGCAAGACAAGGCCTGCTGCAGTTCACTTGTCCCTCTCTTGAGTTATCCTGTGTTGAACTGTCCCTCAGTGAGATGGCCATGATGAGTTATCCCGCAGCAAATTGGCTGGGTGAGTCAGCCAGGGCAAGTCAGCCTGGGTGAGTTGTCCTAGACCAGTGATGGCGAACCTTTTAGAGACCGAGTGCCCAAACTGCAACTTAAAACTCACTTCTGCATCATCAGGTGCCGGGTGGGTTTGGCCCATTGGGTGGGTGTGGCCCATTGGGTGGGCGTGGCTGCAGTGGTAACGGCAGACTGGGTGGGACTAAAAAGTTCAATCAATCAATTCCAACTTTGCAAGATCTTTTTTTTTTCCCCGAGAAGTTGAAATTGACTGATTGATTGAACCTTTTTTTTTTTTGCACACGGCTGTGGAGGCCTAAAGTGAAAAGGTTTTCTAAAACCCAGCTGAAGGCCTAGGACTGGAGCGATGGCGCGCGTGTCCACAGAGAGGGCTCTGAGTGCCGCCTCTGGTACCCGTGCCATAGGTTCGCCACCACTGTCCTAGACCAAGGGTAAGCAACCTTGGCTTTTTTATGACTCATGGACCTCAACTCCCAGAATTCCTGAGCCAGCCAAGCTGGCTCAGGAATTCTGGGAGTTGAAGTCCACGAGTCATAAAAGAGCCAAGGTTGCCTACCACTGTCCTAGACCTTACTTATTTGGATGCGCTACTATAGATCTTTTCCCTTCCATTGATATAAACAGGAATAGATTAGTATGCTGGTTTTTGGACTGCTTTGGGAGTCTCAAAGGAAAAGAGGGTTTTGAATCAAGTCCCCAACCTGACCTTCTTCCTCTATCACCAAAACTGACAGAGATGAAAATGGTAGTTCCCAAGTTTCCATGCCCCTTTATAACTGTGTCCCCTTCATTGCTTATGGAGAGAGAAAGCTACAACATCTAATGATCTCTAGGATGATCTAATGATGTCTATAATTTAAAAAAAAAACAAAACCTTGGCTTCTTTAGTTGGTCTAGAACAATTTTCTCCAATATTTTGCTGTAGGTTTTGCTAATCAAAATCATGTGAACAATCAGTTAAAAGAACATCGCAAAAAAGAACAGCACATAACAGGTTATATAGGAACTTAACATACATAGCACTAAACTTAGATGTCTTCCTGATAACTGCTTGTTCAACATGAAACAAATTCTTAAATCTATACAATCCTTTTGTTCCTTCTAAAAAGTCATTAATATCTATAGCCCTTGGTAGGTGCAATGGAATGCCTTAGGGCAGGGGTGTCAAACTGCCGGCCTGCGGGCCAGATGCGTCATATGGAAGCCACGTCCACCCCAGCTCCGGCAAGGGGAAAAAAGTCACGATACGTCACAACATGTTACGTGATGCGGCGAGTTTAACACCCCTGCATTAGGGGCATTGAGCAAAGAGCAGGTGAGATGCTGCCAGGAAACAATCAAAGAAGAGGGTCAGGAGCCTCAATCACATAATAGACATAGAAAGAAATTAAGAAAGAACTGAAAAGACATGCAAAATTGATGTCAAACCCTCCCAGATAAACCAAGCAGGAAATAGGACTTTATGAAATAATTCTATTTTATGGTAAGGCTACACTAACAGAATCTTGCAAGTCTGAAATTACAAACTTCCCACCCACCACTTTTAAATCCCTGATCCATTAGGGCAGGTCCTTTCTTAGATTTGTGTGATGGTTAAGCAATTAGGCTTCCTGCCTCTCTTCTCTGATTGCTTCCTGGGCAGCTTCTCCTCTTCTATTTCCTCAAGGCCATACTGCATTCCATTACAACATGGAACTGGATGTTCTACACACCTACCGCCATTTTTGTCTCAGTTTCCCCCTTGTTAATACCTCTAGGCCTGGCAACATACATGGAGATTTCACAATAGCATGGATGCAGCAATGGTATCTTGAGAGCAAGGATAAGCAAACATTCCTGAGGCTCCCAGAATCAGCATCAAGTAGGTCCAGCTCCTCCCAAGAAAAAATGGCTTTTGTGAATCCCTCACTTAATTCTTTCCTACCTAGCGTTTTTTACCCAGTAAGAATCTTTGACAGTTGGGCATGGGTTCAGCCAGCAACTGGTTGGCATAATCTGAGGTGTGATATGCTATGCAGACCACAGGCAACTGAGCAGGGACTGAATAGGCTGATTGGGCAGCAATTAGGCTGTGGAAAATAAGGATTGAGAAGGATCCCAGTCAGCCCCTGCTCAGTTGCCTGTGGTCTGCCTAGCACACTATACCTCTGAATATGGCAGCCACAGTTGCTCGTGAAACATCAGAAAATCTTCTTTCTAGACCAGGGTTGTCAAACTGCCAGCCTGTGGGCCAGTTGCATCATATGGAGGCCGTGCTCACCCCAGCTCCGGCAGTGCAAAAAAAGCGCAACATGTTGCGACACATCATGTGATGTGGCGAGTTTGACACCTGTGTTCTAGACCAGAGGTCCCCAAACCCCAGTCTGTGGACCAGTACTGGGCTGTGGCATGTCAGCAATCAATCCACACAAACAAGCAAAGCTCCATCCACGGAATGCAGGCAGCACACAAAATTACATACCCTCCGGTCTGCGGAAAAACCTCTCTCCATGGAATTGGTCCCTGGTGCCCAAAAGGTTGGGGACCTCTGTTCTAGACCATGGTCACAAAACCCTGAAGTCCAACATTGCCCAACAGATACTAGCCATGAAAGCCTATACCAACCAGTAAACCTTTGACAGTCTTTGAAAAATCAATCTAAGCATTCTTTGTCAATTAGCTAAGAATACTAGAAAAGCTAAGATGAAAATAGAATATACTCTTTTACAAAATCCAACCTTAAACCTTACTACCACTGGAAAAGACAGCTGCAATCGATTTACTAATATGAGAACTCATCTATGCCACGCCACCTTGGCCATTCTGGGTGGATTCATGCAATCCATCATTTTCCTCATTTATTACCAAACCACATTTTCTGAACAATATCAATTAATTTCAACAAAGGATCCAGTAGAAATAAGATAGTATTGAATGGAAAAAAATATTCATATTCCTTATGTTATATTATATTTGAATGAAAAGGTCTAAGAGTCACTAGTAATAATATCAAATGACTGAAGAATTTACAGCATCAGATCTTTTTGTATTCATAACCAGTTTCTTCATAATCTAGCAGAGCTGCATGCATTCACTGAAAAAAACAGCTTGCTATTTGCATCTTTATCAGTATCATGAGACAGAAACAAAAGATAAAATTCTCACAGCTCACTAATATCACACATATACTTGATAAGGAAATAGTATTTTACTTGTTTTTTGTTAGTTTTAAATGATGAATTGTAAACCACCATCCTTTTAAACATCTCTTGAGGCTGAAAAGAAAGAAAAACAACTCACTGAATGATCAGCTAGTTCATTAGCCATGCATCGCTCCACTCCTTCATGCTCACATGCATTTGAATGTCTTTCAGTTTTACATTATCTATTCAAAGTTATTTGGAATTATTAGGAAAAGCAGTCCTGTAGGATGTTCATGGTTTTCAGAACTGTGAACAGGCAAATAGATGATGGTTATAAAAGCCTGCTCTTCTGGACTATTCCAATTTTTCATGGGAAAAGCTCTAGAAAGGAAAGGTAGGAAGCCAGGTGACAACCATCAATGTTTAACTGAATTCTTCCTTCACCTGAGATCCATTAATATCAGGTTGTCCTGTAAGAAGAATCTCTAAAGGAAAAAGAAAGAAATAAGGCTGACTCAAAGGCGTATATACGTTTGGACAACTTTCTGCAGTTTTCTTGGCCATCTTCTCAGAAATAGTTTGCCACTGCCTGGGTCTGAGAGAAAAGGATTGGATCAAAGTTACTCAGAAAGCTTCCATACCTAATGGAGAATAAGAACTTACAGTCTTTTGGCTTCTAAGCCAGCACCTTTAACCACTACACCAAATTTCCACACACTCCCAAGTACCTTATTTAGGCACTTCTTGAAATTGTATTTTTACCATCCGTTCAAAATTTGGTTACAGTTGCCATCACAGAACTTATTCTAATGCATATCCAAGCATAAGCATTTTAATTATAAGATTTTTTTCAGAAGACAGAAGCACTGAAGCCCTTCCAACCCTGAGGTTCTAGGCCACGGGTGTCAAGCTCGATCACGTCACGTGATGTATCATGAACTTTTTTGTCTTTGCGGAGCTGGGGTGGGTGTGGCCTGTGTGTGACACATCCAGCCAAGGAGTTTCAGCTTGATACCCCTGTTCTAGGTTAATGAAAGTTTTAGCAACTTCGCAGATTTTTGAACATGCATCTAATGATTCAGTGTTAGGATATATATAGGACATATATTGGCATAATGTGCATGAGGTACAAACTAAAGAATAAAATGGCCAAAACTGTTGCTAGTGTTGTTATACACTAGCAAAAAAACCCTGTCCAGTTAAAAACAATTATATTCTGGAAATATTTCACAATGGTTTATTGAAAATAAATCGTAGCTGTGTTTTCAGAAGCTCATTTTGAGTAACTGGATGCATTTTTCAATTTATGCTTTCTATAAAATGAACTAGAGTCTCCTTTCATTAATCTGACACTGAATAATAGAGCCTTAGAGCAAATTCCATTTCTTACAGCAGGTTTATCCTTATCAGTTCCATGTATCATTTCATTACGTGAGTCTGGCGCGTGCTCTGGCCAGGGAATAATATAAGAACTTTAAATTCAGAATCCCCTGGCAATGGTAAAGAAGTGAGGCTGGATAACTGTCTGTCAGCAGATGTGTTAGAATGGTAACTTAAGTTAAATGTGCTGATGAAGCTACACCTAAATTGAAACAGTAGCTCATTTTCTTGCTTTAAGCTATTTGAAGAGTGTAAGTAAAATCAGGAAACAAAAACCTATTTAAATTGCAGATTAAGCTCTTTTGATATTGCTTCCATCAGCAAAAATATTAAAGAGGCTAGAATGTGATATTCTGAGAAAACTACAAAATCTCCAATAATCTGACTGAATTTATTACTGATTTATTATTACTTTCATTCTCTCCACTCTCTGCTTTGACCAGCAGGAAGAGTGTAAATCTAGCCAATGTGTTCCTTTTGTCCAGGTCTTCTGAATCATTTGGAAAATTAAAACAATGGCCATCAGTCACCTAATGGGTTTCCTGCTGAAAATCTCTGCTAAAGATCAGGTAAACTCACAAGGGCTGACCAGCAAAAGAATGGGCCCAGAATAATCTGGCACATTATTCAAGAACTTATGAACTCTGTAATACTAAATTATTATTGAAATGTTCATATTAAAATATATATATTAAGAAAAGAAGTACTTTTTACAGTCCCAATTTATTTTTTTAGCTTTTCTTCCTAAATATGCAGAAGGACATTTATGGAGCCTGAGAAACAAAAATGAACTTTTCCAACATGGCAAAAGCCAGATGGGGTTTTTCTCCAATAAACCATGCATAAATAGGTCCATCTATTAGGAACTCTATCAGAGGACCAAGAGGTTCACAGAGTCTACTTTGATTATGCACAGATAAATTGCCCAGAGTCACTGGAAATTGGGCAAGATATAATTTAATTGATTAAATTATTATTAGTAATAATAAATTAAATATACATTAATTTAATAATGACTAACATCAGCTAAAGAAATGGCAGCTGTGACTACCGATTCCTGGGAATTGATTATAATATAATTATTCAGTAATATTATATATACTAAATCTTATAAAATATAAGATATTGATATAATAATTTTGTACATCATTACATAAATATAATACTGTTTTTTGGTAAGTGCTCAGTGTGCCAATAGCTACTGGTGGGCCCAGTGATTATTGGCACACTGGGTGCTATGCCAAAAAAGTATATATTTTATAAGTATGGCACTTATAAAATCTATGCATTGACAAAATTTCCATCTTGGAAATTATACTATACTGCTTGGATCTGCTTGGATACTACATCGATACATTACAACATCCTAGGCACTTGGGAAGAACTTGAATGATTACAGAATAAGAACAAAAGAGCAAACTTGACTTTCTCTTTACTAATACATATAATCTATACATAATACATATAGAGATTATAGAGATTAGAGGTCTCCAAGTAGAGGGTGGATAGTCATCTCTAAGAGATACAGCAGTTGATATTGCATCAAGCAGGGGGTTGAATTAGAGACCTCTATTATCTCTTCCAATCCAGCGATTCTGATATATAAATATATACACACACAGGAAGAAGTAGAGTACGCTAGGAAACCTATTCTGAGTGCCAAAACTTCATGTTTTACTATGTAGGATAGGGAGAAGCAGAGTTAATGAGGAATTAACCAAGCAAACGTACGCACAATGAAAATTTGATATACATTTGAGATGCCTGGAGAAGCTCCCCCTTTGTAACATTTTACAAGGTTAAGTAAAATCCACAATTTTTTCAAGTCTTCCCCCTATTATTTCCAAACCCAGGAAGAAAAATATCATCACCTCATGAAACTAAAGCTTAAGAGGACAAAAAACAGTTGGCATCAATGAAAGACTGTTCCCTCCAAGCTGGTCATGTTTAACAAAGAACTGTGAAAGGCAGCAGGTGAAGAACAGATGGTGTATTTTTCCCTCCCCAGTTATGTTCCTTAGAAGCAATCTACTACAAAGCTAAATCTAGAAGAAAGATTCCATTGATCTCAATCAATATCTGAAAATCTGGAAAATAAATTAAGAATTTATTGTTCCATGAGGCCAGATATAGTAGTATCCATCTTGACAAGGCAAAGTATTTCTGATTACAACTGGCAATTGAAAAATGGAAACCAAATATTTGCTAACTATAGTAACCTTGAGATGATATTTCATTAATTATTGAAAGCATTCAAATTATTTAGCTGTACTCTTAATTATAACTGAATGAACTGAATAAAAGGCATATGAAAGGCTACAATCAGAAATGGTAAACCACAGTCTGATAAATTGGGTGATAATGTTCAGTTTTGCAAATTAAAATGACATAATCAGAAGTGTTTTAGTGGGAAACGGATCAATTAATGCTTAGTTTTTAGTCAGCTCTAGTTGCACATTGATTTTATGCTAGAATAAATTCTTAAAATGTCAGTTCATTTTAAATATATTTTCAAATATTTTGCTTCAGAACAGATTTCATGGAAATTGAATTTCTCTTTAATTCATTTTTTAAATTAGTCTACACAGGTGAAAATAAGATCCCTATTTCAGTCCAAAGGACAGTTGGTCTCTTCAGCTTTGGAAACAGAAGCCAAAAGATAATATACTTAGCACTACATCAGGAGGATAATTGCGATTTTTTTTAGTTTACTGGTAGGATAGCCTTAAATGATATAAAAACGTCCTTTCAGCTGTTTATGGATAGAACAAGAAATGGTCTAATTAATAAATATAGAAGACCTTTCATTCTATTTTTATTTTCTATTTTATTTCTATATTCTATTTTATTTTCATTCTACTTTTCTGCTTGCCTAATTCTACATAGATATTAATACTTAATGCTAAATTAAGTATTGAGTAAATTAAGTATTACAATATAGAAAGCTTGGTTTATTCAGTTTGTATCCTAAGTAAAACTCCAAATGTGTGCAGTATCTCCTATTCTTACTATACTATTTTTCCAAGAAAACTGGAGGGAATTGTACAGATATGATTGAATGGAAAAACATTTTTATTCTTAGTTCTGCATTTTAAACTTTTGTTTTATGATCTATTTTGCTTGTAGTAACCACAGGGGAGATGATAGGAAGTGGTTTCATATTATGTGTTAGTGGACACATTGAACTTTTGGTGTTAAAGTTTTTGTGATGATTGGGTGGTGGAAGAGACAATAAAGTATGGCAACATTGGGCATCTTCTGCCAAGACGGTGGCAACAGGAGAGACCTAAAGGATTTGGGAAAGCCAGGTGGAAGGGCAAGTCCACGAGAGGCTTTGATACCAATTTTGGAATCTAAGAATGCCAATACTTTTATGGCTACAATAGGCTGGTAAGTGACCCTTTTAAAAAACTAATGTCTTTAGTTATTTAATGAAAGTCCATTTATCCCCTTATTCCTACGCTAAGCAAGTGTCTGTTCTGTAGCTTCATTCCACCCAGTTGCATTATTTTATAGACTTAAAGAATTTCTGAACCCTTGAAGTTATTTAACATGGGCTACAGAGCAAAAGGATAGTAAAACAAAAAACAAAGCATCCACAAGGAGATTATGCAACAAATTCAACCAAATGCTTATTGTGCAAAACAAAAGTGTTTAACATATTTTAATTTTTAAATATCTCTTAATTATCCAGTGCATATTTAAGCTAGAACCACAGCAAGCAAAGTTGGCAGTGATAGTGGGACAGCTGGTCTCCTATACATTCAAAGCATGCAGAATATATCAGCATAGACTTACCAGTGCTTCTGATTTGGTTGTTGGTCTGACCACAGTATTGTGGTCAGGATGCACCATAACTGGTTTGGACACTATAGGTACAGCTGGATGACGCTGGGCAGGGGTGCCTGGAGTAAATTGCTACAGGGGTTCCAATGTAAGAATGTTACAGAAAGGATGTGTATATTTTATGCAGACCAAACACTCTTTTCTGGGTCCCACTAGATCACACACTTAATAAGATGCTCTGTCCAATCTCACCAGACAGGTGGATCCCTCAAATAAGTAGGTCCTATGCCATAACATAGGTGTAACCAGCATCTCTAATTGCCCTCAAAAACTAGTAATCACTGCTGATTGCTCTGGGTTTGTCAATACAGTACTTTCTTTTCTACCCTCTAAATCACATCTGTCAATAATCAATGCTACTCACCCTGAATCATGGACTATACTTAAGATATTACCTAGCTCTTCAGGTAATATCAGGCTAAAAAAAGTAATATAATTTATAAAAATGCTTCCATGCAGCATACTGGAAAAAATGATGACATGACAGAGAAAGTAATTAAAATGCACTTATGTAAAGTTATAAAAATGAGAAATACTTTAGAACAGAATCATACAAGGTAAAAGACACAGTGGAAAATGTTTTCATATCTTGATAACCTGAAGCAGCACCAGAGAATTGTGAGTGCCACAATCTATCTCATACCTTTGGACTGGAAAGGTAGGTTTGCTTGCCACGTTGGGCATTAACTGGACCAATCTTTCTTTCTTGGCAGTTTTTCATTTGCCAGTCATCCAGGGAATCTTCCGCTCCCCGAGGCTGAAAATTGTGGCAGCCAATTTTTTCATCCAAAGGAGTGGACTTTGGACAATGGAGAGTGCCAGCAGTCTGCATGGAAGGATGAATGGGTGGTGGAGATGGTGGCGGCAAAGGAGGTGATGGGACATGTACCCAAGGAGATGGCGAGGACGATGGAATCCATGAAGGTGAATTAGGTATTGGTGCTGATCCCTTAGTAGCTGGAATATTTGGTGGAGAAAGTGGATAAGCTACTGAGGCTACAGGCACTGTATGGGGTAATGGAGGCAGAGGTGCTGGGCGTTTTGAAAGCTTGCCAGTATTATCATTTATGCTGAGATCATCAAGGTCAGTGGTATGGAGCTGCAAGCCACCAGCAAACCTTCGCACAGATGTAGCAGAAGCAGAAACAGCAGGACGTACACCTGTTTTCTAGTATAACAGATTTATTTTAATGCAGCACCTGCTTAAAATGGCTGAATACAACTCCATTACCAGTACAAAAAAGCAAATAACTAGGCTCAAAAACCCAATTCCTATAAAACAATCCTTATTATGGGAGATATTTTGTGTAGTTGTTCCACACCAATAAATAAGAATTTGTATTAAAGGAAACCGTTATATATAAGACAACTCCTATAACCAAAGAAACTTTGGTTATAGCCAAGGCAAACAAAGGTGGCAAAATGGAAAGAAAGTTGCAGCTTCCCATGGGGTAAGTTGCAGCCTCTCCTTAATCTATCTTGAAGACAAAACTGAGCTCTGCTTTCTTCTCAGCTAAGGGTCACCTTGTCCACCTCCCCCCATCCTTGTAGGTATACAAGGTACAAAATGGAGGGCTACATGCACCCCATAAGCCACAAATTTGAGACCTTTTATCTAGGTCATTCCTAACAATAATGATGTGGGTCTTTACTGAATTAAAATGGATGTGTCTATTTCTACATAAGATCTGAAACATTTCCCCCCCATTATAATTGCCTGATAAAACAAGTGATTTTACTACAGATCACACTGTAAGCTACATCTTAAAAAACAATTTGTAGGATTACAAAACAAATATTTTACAGGGTGGATGAGAATCTTATTTTACCTCAGGAGAATCATTCTCCACCGAGGAGATTTGTTCTAAACGTGTTTGACAGAGCTTTTCCACCCAATGCTGAGTCTTTTCTGATTCTTCTAAATCTTCTCGTTCAGTCTCAGACACCTGAGAGTTGCACCATAATTTTAGGAGAAAATTTAAAGTTTGCATTTATAGATTTATATTCAAAGGCACACTTGAAATATATTTTGGCAATAAAATATTGTGTGCAGATCTAAATATTTTTTGCAATTCATCTACTGCAATCTTAGCAAATTCCTGAACATGTCTTCATCCTGTGATAAAATTGGCTGATTTACCCACACTGATTCCCAGATTCTAATTGATTCACTTATCTCAATAAGGCTTGATGAAATAAACGGGGTTATATATGAGTTGCATTGCCAATTTTTTTTTATCATTCAGTGATTTGCAACTGAATATCTGTAAAAATCTGGCATTTTCTGGAACTCTTCCAGTCTCATGTCATTAATTATCGTTGGGGCAGATGGAAATACAGTAGAAACCCCAAATATATGGCAGATGCCTGGTTGCTTGGTATAAACAACTGTTAACGGCTCCCCCATCCACACACTATTTTAGAGGTGATATTAAAGTTTTAGCTCTGTCTATTTCACACATATAAGTCCTTGCCCTCCCCCCCACCTGTCCATGTCGAGCCCAGAGGGCTTGACAAGTCATCCTTGGATCACATTTATCAAATATTGACCATATATATGAGTATAGTCTCCACTGACCATTCTACTAATTCCTGTGGTAACAAAGTGTCAAACGCAAGAACAAGGATTCTCCAATTCTCCAAGTATTTATTCCTAGAGAACATAAAAGCATGACTAGTTAAGTCTGCTCACTTATTCTTCCCGTTTGGAGATAACCCATGCTATTATATGTGAAAAAAGCAGTATCAGTTTGAAGTATATAAGAAAGGCATGGGGGAATCCATTTTCAGAATAGAATATATATGGCCGTCATGTTCACACAGAATGGCTGACTTATTTAATAAGCTGTCCCTCAAATTAATGGTCA
The DNA here is from genome assembly GCF_001527695.2 of Protobothrops mucrosquamatus. Taxonomy (NCBI): domain Eukaryota; kingdom Metazoa; phylum Chordata; class Lepidosauria; order Squamata; family Viperidae; genus Protobothrops; species Protobothrops mucrosquamatus. Next base: position 70,479 of record NW_015389371.1, read on the forward strand.
TCGGTTCAAACAATACACTAATGAATGGTTGTTAGGAGGAAGACCAGGAGACAGTCACTACATTTTTCTTGGCTAAACAAACCAAAATCTCTGGAATGGTACAATCACATTTGGTGGCATCATGTCAGATATGGAGGGATTTGCTATTCTACTCTTTTGTACCTCTTTTTATCTCAAATAGCAACAGGTACCTACGTGTGAAAACTGAAATGGTAATGGTGAGTTCCTATAGTAGCCCTGATTTTCCTAAGTCTCTCCTTCATTCATATGGACACAGGATGACTGTTGGAAAGAGGGAAAAGCAATGCTTGCTGATTTTCCTATTCATCTGAACATCTGGAAAGGGAGAGTTTTACTCCCTATTGTCATGGAATCTCTCCACTTTACCAAAGTCTTTTGATATACAACACCAAAAAAATTGTACCATGTTATTCTATACATCCGCTCGCAAGTATGGAAAGATGAGTTGGTCTTCCAATAAATCTAAATGCCAAATCAAATACATTTCAGAACCACATTACTTTAATCATCTAAGGAATTGGTTCACCTTTACATATAGGGTTTGAATTATACTGTGATATTATGTTGATAATCTACAGCTTTTAACTCATGTTTTCCATGCTTTGATAGCTAAGTCAGGTTAGTTAATATTCAACCTCAATAATGCATTTAAGTATACACATGTTCTAAATACCCAGGAGCATGCATGTTTTTCACTCTTTTCATATGAGAAAGAAAGGTATACAGATCACCAAAGAACATACCTCTTGAACCAGTCGGCTGATTTTCAATTGTTTTTCTCTTTGCAACTTCTCTTCTTTTTCCTTGAGAAGTTTTAGCTCAAATTCCAGTTGCATTTTGCTTTTTTTCTGTTCATTAAGACTGTCACTTTTTGCTTTTTTTCTTTCTTTACCTTTCTGGATTTTGTTATATTAATATTAATTATACATGTATATTACTAATGTGCCAGAGTTTCTCCTAGATAACTGACACAATCATCCAGTTACTATAGCAAGGCATAAAAACCAACCTCATAATGAGTAAAATGAGCATGAAATTACCAGGCATGGAGGGAAAGCTAGAGATAACGAGATTCAGGCAGAATCCTTCTCCTTCATGCATACCTGTTATAAATTTCCCTCTACACTGATTTGAAAAAATTATCCCAAAGATCTACAGTTTTGCATGCTTTTAAGGAACAGGTCCTCATATAAGTAATGGAAGCATTCTGTCAGGCAATATAATGCACAATGCAAAATGATAAAGCCATAAATTGCACAAAGATCAAAACCAAAATTAAACAACACACCAAAACCCTTCAGTGGCAAACAAACTACTTATTTGGAATTTCACTGAACTGCTTAAATGTCTCAGTTTGATAATCTTAATATGAGTTAATAAAAGCCATTGCTTTTAATGGACTTAATGGAATTAGCTTCCTGGGAAGCAATGTCTATGATCTTAAAGAGGAAAGAATATTTGCAGAGATAAGCCACTTAGCGTCAGATGACTGAAATGGCATAAACCAATAGGGTTTACTTCCAAATAAGAGTATCTGCATTATTTACAGTTCCGCACACCACAAAGCAGAAAGTATTTGAGTAGATATAAAGTATACTAGAAGATAGTAAGATAGTGGTTTTTTTATTCACACAGAGGAGTGAATAAAGCCTGCCCTCCTTTAACATCCCCTTGCATTATTAAAAACCTATTCTTGAGGACTAAGATTCTGCCAATTAACATGGGAGAAAGAAAGGGAAGGAAGTTAAGGAATAATTGTCTCTGTTTGGGACAGGCACCTATGCAAGGACAGAAATGCTTTTCTACACAACAGGGCTTGATATAAGTTATTCTAATACATGCAGGCCTTTCCTTTCTTTCCTGCTTATCAAGAGATATGTTTGACTACAGGAAAATGCACACGGGTTCAGATGCAATGATCACAGCAAACTTTTCAAAATGTTTAGTATTTTTCTACCTTGCGAATAGTAGGAAATTTTCCCTCATACCGATAAAACCATCCAAAAGCTATATGTATGCAAAGGAGAACAATGAATTATAGATATTTGTATCAGCATATTACAACATATAACTCACATAAAACGATGAAAATTACAGTAATGGAAACAGAGTACATTTTTATCTTAATTTTGAAACAGCTATAAATAATAGGCGGAAGTCTCTTCTTCAGATTATGATAATTCTAGCCACTTCACTTTCACAATCACTTTGTACACAAGGAACTTTCATTTTTATTCACTTTCGTGACTATTTTGATACATGTGCTGTAATCCAAGTATCATAACGTAATTTTTTAGAAGCATAGTGCATGATACTGTCTAACTAAAAGCTTTACTAGTTATATTGATACAGAGCATTTGTTTAGAGTTGCTTTTAGCTGGTGTGCAGAGAAATTATACCTACTGGAACTTTGTTCCCAACAATATATAAAATACTAATTTTGAAAATTAAAAGAAATATGATCTTATTATGGGATGATAACCCAACATGCTTCTTTCTATCAATAGCAGGAAAAATTCAACTGTTATTTTTCCACACAAAATTGCACTGAATATTCATTTGTTTTTTTAATGGAAAAATACATGAACCTGTCATATCATTGATGATATGGAAAAGAATTACTATTTATACATAAGGTATATTAAGATTATTGGTATTTTACCAGTTTTATATCAGCTCAATACAAAAATGCTACTTTTTTCAAAATTAAAATGGTATTTATACAATATAAAGCATGGTATAATTTAGTAAGACATCTCCATGTGTTCAAATATCTTCCAACCCTTTAAAGACCACACTATAGTATATGTCTTCAGTTCTAGATGTTCAGCTTATAATTAAATTACAGTTTTATACTTGGCTAGTCACTTGGATATAAAGAAAAAAAGGCTTGGATTTATTCCTTGGATACCAGGACCAAAATCAAACTTGTTAATTAAGAAGAATATTTAATTTTTGTTTTTTCCCCAGAAATCTTTTTGATAGCACTCAAAAGCTCATTTTTAAGTAGAATTGGTTGAATAAAACCTTTCATTTTTACAAGTTCTTCCTAGCTTCTGTGGGTCTTTTCTATTATGATTTACAGTAATTGTTAAAGGAAATTAAGGAAATTAAGTAGAATCATACAGACAAAAGGCACTGTCTTATTATGTAATGACAGAAATCGCTTCATTTGTACTATTCCTTGATCCCAGCTCTGTTTTCATAACATACAAAGATCCCATGCATGGCCATTTCATGTTTTCCTCTTGGCTTGAAAAAATCATACAAAGTTATGTTGGCTAGCACAGCAAATGAATATGAATGCTTTTCTTAATGTGAGAATTACAGGAAATCCCAAAGAGTGTAGTGCACTCCAATTTTAAGAATGACTGTCAGCAAGAGGGACAGTGCAGGCAGTAAGAAAGTCAAGAGAAGTCAAGGTGCTACAGCAAACCTGTTGGCTTTCCTCCAGCTTCAATCCAGTTGTATCATTTGATGTGGACTGATCAAATGCAGTTTCCTCTACATCTACTTGAGAAACAAAGGAAGGAAGAAAGAAAGAAGAAATGACAATTCTTTGGCAGGAGGGTGGTTCTCATGAAAGAATTAAAATCAAAAAGTCTGTGAAGAAAGAAAGCACATCTAGGAATAAGATGAGTTCTGTATTCTTTCATGCTTTAGTTCTATAAACTGATGCTCTGCTCTGGGTGGCCAAGCAGTGCTCCTATAAATTGATCTGAAATACCAAAGAATAGTACAATAGCAGTTAAAATGAGTCTACTGTATGAACCCAGAAATATGGATTTCTGGAAACTATTTCCTACTGAAAAGAAAAAGGAGCACTCATTCTTCCTTCCTTCATTGTATTTTTTTGTTTTCCTCTGGGAAATCCTTCAGAATGCATAGCATTTAATCAAAGTAACAGAGAGTGAGAGAGAAGAAAAATCAATAACTGTTCTAGAGATTCACTTCCCCAGCTCCAATCTCTGGCTTCTCCCCATGCCTACGGTTTGAAAAATGCACTGTGCTGGAATTAATGAAACATATTTCTTACACATAAGAATAAAACTTCTTACTTACATCGATGTTTAGGACGAGGTGGAGAATGTACTTCTGCCACTACAGTTTTGGCAGCCTTTAGTGGCTCTTTATGACCCCAATCCTCCTCCCACTGCTTTTTGAATTTATCTTCCTCTGCCTTTATCCTAAAAAAGAGGAAAATATTGCTCCTTAGCAGGACCACCTTAGTCTATTTAATCTTAAGATTAAATATAGCCTAGACTTAGATATTAGTCAGTCTCTGGACAAGAAACCAAATGGAAGCATTCTTTGTTTTACTGTAAACTACCAGAAGATTTTACTGAGAACAGTCCCTCACTTCCATCTCAGATCCAATCTTGGTAATGTTGCTCTGCCAAAATAAATTCCCACAAATTCTCAGAAGAGGCTCTCTGCAGTGCAGAGAATGTTAGACTGCAGTGAAAATCACAATCCTGTAATTTGAGATGAAGAACAATCCCATATGTCCCTCTACAGAGCAGCTTAGGATCTATAGAAGTGGCCAAAGGTAGATATTTCCTAAGCACATTTCCTTACTCTGCCAAGATCCCAATGTGGATCCAACATACTCAGGAGACTAATTTATGAAGAGAGAAAAAATATATGTGGCTGACGTTTTCTTCCTCAAAACTAATCATTACTGTGAAATATCTGTCACAGTAATGCTGCAATTCTGCAGAGGGCATTTTTTAAATGGATTACAGTGTCTAGGAAAGAAAATTTTACCCTTCTCTTATCTCCTTCCCCTTAAACAATTCTTATAACTATCATTATACCTATTTACCCAATTTTAATCCATTTTAATTAATTTTGAAAAGCATCACTTTTTACACCATTATTACTCTGTTGGGAAATTCAACAGATTTATTATTATAATTGAGGTGGGGATCACAAGCCAGAACTGAGTTATGGATTGGAATTGTCTCTTTCCTGCTATACTGCACCATTTGAAAAGCGGTAGAGGGCATGGATGATAATCTAGTCTTTAACCAAACAGTTCTTGACCTGTCAGGAAGAGTGATTATGGGTAATTCAAACAGATAGTTCTACTGGTGGTTTGAAATGAGGCCTGATTCTTGTATATCTGTAGTTTAAGGAAAAAGTTTTAGAAGTGAACAATAAACTTGAATGATCCTAGATGCTTTTTTGTCAATCCCAAATGACAAAATATAGGCATGTGGACAACATAATACAAGAGGAAAAGGCATGCATGAAAGAATGACTTAACTGTTCAATTTCTTTACGGTATCGTTCTTCTTCCTCAGCAGCCTTCTGTGCAATCTCCATTTTCCGCCTAGAAATATATACCCCAAATAAAACTAATGAATGATACAATGTATAAAGTCACAATTTGTAGACCGCTTGTTCTACTGTTTGATGGATCATAACATTATACCCTGAAATAGATAGCTATATAAGAAATGCAACACTTATCTACCTACTAAGAAGCTTAAGCTTTATTCCTTCTTATTCTTTCTGATTAACAAAGATGAGTAACTAGTAGGATTGATAAACATTTGAACTTGGGCATTATTTACCAACATCCTTTCATGATTTGAAAGTCATTGAAGGTGAACTATGGAAGCCTAATGTTTAAGGTGGCTATTTTGAGGCTATTTCCTGGCCTTTTCAACAGGTTTGAGCATGAACAGAAGACATTTCTTCTGAGGCTGTCTCAAATTATTAAAAAATGCTCACTTTGTTTTAATGTCCCACTCAGTTGCTATTCCAGGAGTTCAATATTTAATGTACCATTTGTTAGTTCTTAGTTGTGTAATGATCTCAGTGCTTTTCTTTGTGTTAGATTAATAGGAAAGACAGAATTATTTACAAATATAATTTCAGTTTATTTCTTTATTTTTTGCAATGCATATGGTAGTAGATTCCAAAAAAGCTTTCCTGGTTTTGTCATGCTTCTCTTCAAGAGTACTTATTGATAAAAGGTGACCATGACATATATTGCATTCTGACAAATAGTGAGTTAAATTTCTGAACCGGTCAACATTTCATTTCATTAAAGGTGGATAAGCATGTAATTTAATGGCACAGAAAGAACATGTTATTGCACCATTTTGAATGCCCTATCTTCTTAAATCAGAATTCTACTTCTGCTATCAATATAATATGTTCTGAATAATGAAATGTAACTTTATTTATTGATCTTTCACTGGTTAATTCCACATTACTTTTAGGCTCTTCTGGCAGCAGCATCCATCCATTATAATGGCTATATATCAGTACAGAAGATAGAAGATTTATAATAGCTGCTGTAACTATAAGATATTATAAATCCCTAGTGTGGAAAGTCAGAAAACAGATAACATCATTCTCTTTTATTAATAATCATCCACTCTTGATTAGTATTTATAGTTTTGCCTTTTGACAAGAGTTCTTATATTCAAAATTAGGCTTCATATCTAAGAAACAGTAATGTTAAAGTAGTATCATGCTATATGCTCACTGAAAAGCTCTGAAGCTTTCAGAAAAGAAATCAAATTAACTAAATTTTGATGGTTACATGAATCAACAGTTACACATTACGGCAATTCATAAATTCATGAGACCCCCTTCTGTCCCAAACTCTTACATTTTTTCTTTTTCTTGCTGTTCTTTCAGGATTTTGTTGGTTTCCAGGGCAAGCCACTTCTGACGCATTAATTCTTGCCGCTCCATCTCACGGTTATATTCTTCCCTTTGCCTCTCTTCATCAGTCATAAACAGCTCCTTGCCCTAAATATTCATTTTAAATTCCAGTTAATCAACTTAAGTCAGTCAATCATCATAGTAATTAACTTGAATTTTGCAATATTTTCTTCAGGTAGAACCAAATGTTCTCTACAAAACTTAAAGACCAATGCTACCTTGTTTTTTCTATTTTGGGAATAAACAAACAAAATTTAAATTTGGGAATTTTGATAGAACAGAAATAATTTTAAAGAAATAGCTGTAACAAATGTAAAAAGGAAAACACTGCATGTTAGGCTGTAGTTATCTGAATTCTGTTCTTATTTTTAATGTATGCCATTTGTGCCTAGAATGACCCTATGTACTGTATTTTGGGATCTCATTTGTAGAAATTTGCCTTTGAGAACCTTGAAATCCATTTTAAATCTATTTTAGAAACATGAATATCTCATAAATTTAAACCTGTATGCCTTTTCATTTTAGCACTGTTTACTGTGGTTGATTACCTTTGAGTTATATTCTCACTTCTATTTTCTTGTAACTGTATATTTTTACACTGAAGGGTGTGAACACGGCAGCAGAGATGTTATACACAGCAGTCTCTGTGGCTGAGCAGTGATCCAAAACAAATGTGAATGTATGTCTAGAATTAGAACAGGCACAATGTTGTCTGGTTCGCTTTTATCATTTTGAAACGGATGATAAATTGTAGCAGAGTCTGTTCAATTACATCAAGCATTCTCCTTGCATTGCATTGCATTGTCCCTAGACTGAGTTTCTGCTACAATTTATCATGTTTCAAAATGGTAAAAGCACACCAAACAACAGTGTGCCTATCATAATTCTAGAAATGCATAACAAAATAAAATCAGCAAAGAAAATAATATTGAATTGGCAAAGATGATTGAAGGTAATATTATGATGTTTATAGCTTAGCCAGTCTATAATCCTATATCAATTTAGCCTTCCTATAAGCCTCCTTACATTTAATAAGACTTACTTTTAAGTAGATACATACACATTTGTAATGTTAAATTACTTAAGCCAAGGTAAAATCATCTTGGATTTTAACTATATGAACTTGGAAGTTAGGGAGTATCTTCCATCCATTTTCTGCTTTGGAGGATCCCAGGATATGTGTTTTGTGTGTGTTTCATTTCTTACTGTGTAGACAGCAGCCTTTTGACTTTTCACAAGTCTTTTGTTGATTGCTGCGACATTAATACTTACAGCTCCAGTTACAACAGTGATTGTCAGGGTTTGACTGCTTTTCAACACTTTCACAGCCTGGGAGGGGGGGAAGGAAGGCGATGACAGAAAAATCAAACTGTAAAATCTAAATATTGTAAAAGTGCATAGTTTCTACAGGACTAACAATGCAGTTAGAATAGCTTTTTATTCTTCTCAGTATAGTATTTTTTCAGTTATTATTCTAGAAAATAGCAGAACCTAATTCTAATTCCAGTCATTTGTCATAAATTGAACATTTTTTTTCAAGCAACAATTTTTCAAACAACTACTTTAGGAACTTCTAACAAAAAATAAAATTTTGTTATTTTTAACCACCTAGAGATGGTTTTTCAGTTTGGAAATGAGGATCAAGTTTTATGCAATTTTGTGCAGAATATAAAGAGAGTAATTCCCAAGTAAATATGTTAGGATTGCAAGTGTGTAGAACTTTTGACAAAGCTGACATGTCTTTTTTAAAAAATAAAATAAATTAAAATCAATTTCTCTAGTTCAAAATTTTTAGCTACTTTTTATCAGATAAAATTCTAAATGATAGCTATAGTGATATGGCAATCAATGGGCTTGAATCAATCATTTGTATATATAAATATTATTCAAAAGAACATTTAATAATTTATTTATATGTCACCCGACTCCCAGTTACCCTGAACAGTTTACAATGGTTAAAACATTTTAAAAACAAAGAACAATATAGAAATATCAGGCTCAGAAATGATACAGAGAAATCAACTGAGTTCAACCCTTTACTTGCTTGCAGCTAAGCGACAGAATCTTGCCAAACTAAAGTTATAACCTTCTAATCTACTAGACATATTAATCTAGCTAAGAAATACTAAGTATGGCTATCGTAAACCTCTTCCCACTCTTTCTCCAGCTCGGGACTGTGCATTCTCTTAATCTGGGCCTCACTCTGGGAACCTTCTGCATTACAAAAACTCTCCCCCATTGTTCCTGTAGGTGCATGTTCCATTACACATAAAATAGCCCAAGATCAAGGGACATCAAAGTCAGAGGGCAACAGAAACAAACATCACCTCCAAAGGCCTGAGTGAAGGTCTTTTAGGCACTTTGAAATCCTATTGGGTGGAAGCTGCTTGAATGTGAGGGAATTACATGCCCCCAGAAGGCAGCTACTGCTACAGAGAAGGTGAGCTTACAGAGTCCTGATAGCTGCCAGATTTAAATGGTTAGGCAAATACAATGGGAAACAAGAACAGTTCCTCAAGTAACCAGGTCCTATGCCATGTAGGGTCACTTGGGTTTTAATTACCTCCTTATGATCCACATTTGAGAAGTCCGTACCATTTACTTCAACAATCTGATCACCAACCTAAAAAACAATCAACAAAAGTGCTGAATATTTTTTGTACTCTTCTAAGTATAGTAAATGGTGATCCATTCCTTGCTTTGGAAAACTCTTGAAATAAGACAGATCCTTAAAGCTGTACTCTTCACTGTCCTTTCTCCCATTAAAACAAATATGTGCATGCGCGGATGCACATACCCACATAGTTTTCATGCAGGAAGGTTAATACTGGAACAGTCAGCTTCCCATGAGCTACCTAATTTATCTTTGATTATCTTATTCAGTATCACAGTTCAGTATTTAAGAGATGAACACGGCAGAATTTTCTGTTCAATGAAATCTGATAATAGATCTCCTTACTTTCAAATTGTGGTGTTGGAGAAAACTCTTGAGAGTCCCTTGGACTGCACAGAGATCAAATCAGTCAATCCTAATCAATCCTGACTGTCCTTTGGAAGGACAGACACTGAAGCTGAAGCTCAAATACTTTGGCCACCAAACGAGAGCAGAGGATTCACTGGAAAAGACCCTGATGTTGAAAAAGACTGAAGGCAAAAGGACAAGGGGACAACAGAGGATGAGGTGGTTAGTATCAGTGACACACTGAATATGAATTTGGGCAAATTCTGGAAGATAGTGGAAAACAGGTGGCCTGGCATGCTATGGTCCATATTGTTCAGACTTAGCGACTGGACAACAACAACAACAAAACAGATTTCCTCCTTTGAGCTTGGAAAAATGTGATTTCCTGCATTTGCTTGCATTGGGAAATGGGGGGGGGGAATTTGAGACCTTTTCCTCCTCCTTTCTCTTCTTCTCCCGAGTTGTTTGCAGTTTGTCTGCAGAGCATTAGAAACTTGAAAGTTCTGAAATCATACAGCTCCAGGAAAGGTAACTGAATTACTTGATCTAAGCCATGAGATTAGATCATTTCAGAGCAACAAGATAGATGTATAAATTGTCAGAATTTTTTAAAGCTGCTCATTGTTTTACTTTAATTTCTGGGACACGTGACTGAATCCTCCTCTACCCTTGTTTATTTAATTAATTGATAATCTGTATTTACGCTAACAAATAACCCTCAACATGACCAACAATAATAATATAAAATATATTACATTCACCTGCAGGTTAAAAATCAATTTCCACAAACCAAACTTTTTATGATTAGAGAATAACCGTTAGAAATGCTTCCAAATTAAACATTTCCACACAATTAGATTTTTTTATAGTTTATATTTACCTCCAACCCCACTTCAGCAGACAAAGAATTTGGTTTAACATTGCTTATGAAAATGCCAGGCTTTTGTGTAGGACCACTGGAAATACTGGAACAAAACATGAAAGAAATAAAATTACTAATTAATGGAAATCATATCAAGAATAGATTAATCACATTCCCCTCTCCCCATTCTTTATATATACCAAATTTAATCTGGTAGGTTGGGGATTTTTCTGAGCAAGGATAAGAAAGCAAAACAAGGTTTATTACAATAAAATGAACTTTTATTACAATGATATTTGTATGTTAAACAAGGACTACATCACACAAATAGTTTGGATCTATGAAAAGGACAAATACATTTAGTGAAGAGAGTTAAAGTGTTCTAATCCAGATGAAAAGAAAACTACTTTTACAATCAAGTGACTCTTTTAACTCTTTTTAAGTCACATATCAGCAATTAATAAAAATGTCCACAATGATTCACATGGGTCAAAGGCCAAAGAACTGAGATGCCAATCCAGAAGGCAAACATGATATTTGTAGTTTATCTCTGCTCTGGGGCTTAATAATTTGTACTAGCATTTTGAACAATAAAAATGCCAAAATTATACTTAATACTTAATCATCCTTTTAATACTTAATGATTTACAGTATATGTGAAAGCAAATGTTTAACAGGGCTGTGCAGCACTTCATAGTCTGATCCCAAAAAATGTTTTGAAGTACTAGACCAGGGTGTCAAACTGCTGGCTCGCAGGCCGGTTGCATCATGCAGAGGCCATGCCCACACCAGCTCCAGCAATGCAAAAAAAGTTGTGATACGTCGCGACACGTCACGTGACGTGGTGAGTTTGACACCCATGTACTAGACCAGAGGTCCCCAACCTTTTGGGCACCAGGGACCGGTTCCGTGGAGAGAGGTTTTTCCGTGGACCAGAGGGGGGGTGTTTTTGTGTGCTGCCTGCATCCCGCAGATGGGGCTTTGTTTGTTTGTGCGGCCCGGTTGTTGGTATGCTGCGGCCCGGTACCGGTCCATGAACCATGGGTTGGGGACCCCTGTACTAGACTATGAACCCAGAAACCTCCTGTAACTCTCTGCTTCTTTTCACAGAGCCACTTCAAAGCATCTTTTTGGAATCAAATCCAAAGCTCTGCACAACTATCAAGTTTAATTGAAATTAATTGAAATTAAAGGCTCATTCCCACTAACTACATTTTCTTGGAGAAACAAGTAACAAGAAAACACTGTAGCTCACCTGCAACCCATGCCCTTTGTACCAATTAGGCTAATGAAAACTTTCTTTTCTTTATGATGTTTTCCTCCAGATGACGCAAGACCTGCAACGCTGTTTTGGCCATCCTAGGATAAGAGGAGAACAGGCTTTCTGAAACTGCAATATATTGGCTGCTATTAATTAAATAGAGAAGTTATCCCACGGCCTTCCTCTCCCAATTCAAATGGAATCTAAGTCTGCAGTCTAAGATGAAACACAAGATCTAGTAGTTGATCTGCTTGCACATATTGGAAAAATTAGGCCTGAGATTAGGAGAATGGGGCAGTTGTCTAAGAAGATAGCACAGGGAGGCAGCAATAACAACTCTATATCTGTTCACCTCTCCTGGAGAACCGATAACGTGCTCCAGATAATCTTCTTTGTATTAGAAGGGGAAGTTCCTATCCCATCTTCTGCCCTGAATCTAGATTCAGCTGCAGCCAAATTGATATGAGGGGCAGATTATTTTACCTCAGTCATCAAAATACCTTAAATCGAGCATATATATATATTTTGCATTATCTCATATGCTAAATAAATTCAAATCCTAAAGCACCTCTCTTAATGGAACTGAATTAAGCATTTATAAAATGGAGAAATCAGAAGATTTGGGAGGATCTCTTTTTTTTTTAAAAAAAAAAAAAGAGAAAACAATAGGGGGAAAACTATTAAAAAAAAAAACCTCTAGGGAGAGCTGAGACTACTCTCAGGGAGGATGGAATGCTACCTGGGATGGGGCTGGGGGGTATGGGAAAAAAACACAACTATGAATGGAATTTGCAATGGAGTAAGTGGAGTAAAGAAAAGCTGATTAAGGCCATTCAGCAGAGCATAATTTGCTGAAGCTCCCATATATTACATCAACAACAATATGATGTGACATGAGGTTCCTCAGATTTGCATGGTTGTTTCTCATTCAATGCCATTATAAGCTATCAAATTAATTCTACAGTCTTAAGCTTTCTAAATCTCAATAGTGGCTAGGTTAAGCATTTTGGAAGCATCTTCGAAAACAAAACAAAACACAAGTTAATACATATTGCCATAGGTATAATTGCTTCCACAAAAATGATATAATTATTATTTGATATAACCTGTAAACGTGAATGTTGAATACTCTAAACCGGGGGTTCCCAACCCCCAGTCCGTGGACCAGCACTGGGCCGTGGCATGCCAGCAACCGGGTCGCACAAACAAGTGGAGCCCCATCCGCGGGATGCAGGCAGCACATGAAACCATGTCCCCTCTGGTCCACAGAAAAATCTTTCTCCATAGAACCAGTCCATGGTGCCCAAAAGGTTGGGGGCTTCGGCTCTAAACTGCTTTATTCTGTTCCATCCTATCACTTTAACTGTGTTATCAATCCTCTGAGAAATAGTCAGCTTTGCAAGCCCACTGCCAATCTCAGTTCTCATCAGGTTATGTTTGTGGGAAGGATGAATTTTAAGGGTTTCTACTGCCCAATCTTCATTTTAGTGTGCAATTTAGCTTATAAAGCTGAATTTAGCAGAGGTTTCTTTCTTTCTCTCCTTCTCTCTATTATACAATGTTTATCGCATGTTATTCTCAGAACACATTACAGTGAGAGAGACTGGTTGGTCAAAAATTACTTTAAAGCCACATCTTCCCATTCAGACTTTTAGCCATTATATCCAATTTGCTTTTCAAAAGACCATTTAATTTTGGGAGGCTATTTAGCAAGCATTTTCTTCAGCCAGTTCCAAGTTCTCCAACCTGGGCACCCTTCAGATATTTGACCTTTAAGTCATATAGAGGTTGAAGTCCACATACTTGGATGGCATCCAGATTTGAATGGCTACAACAGACTAGGCAACAAACTAGTCACTTAGCAACAGACAGGCTATCTTTACAGCTTTCATCCCAATTAGTTATTCTTGTAATACCCTCATGGTTTTAAAACATCAAGGGATAGTTACAGAATTTTCATTGCCCCTCCTAGTATTTTAACCATGTAGACTTCCATATGGGGGAAGGCACTGTCTATTTTTATGAACCTGTTAAGGGTAACATCAAAAAGGTAAGCTGTCACTCAGTAAAAATATAGGTATCTATCTGCCTCATCCCAAATAACCCAGCAGTTTCCAGGCACTTTTGAGATCAACTTTAATCAGTCCCAATCAGTGAGTCCAGTGACAAGGAACATGAGTGCAGAGCATCTGTAATGAGGACAGATCTTTTAAAAAGAATTTTAAGACCACAAGATGTAATTTGTGATAGCTGAAGGGGCACCTTACCCCAGGGTCAGATACAAACTGATCTACATACTGCCACTTGAGAGGCTCATCTGGGGAACTAAAAGAAAAGATATGCAGAGGAAAAAGATATGAGACTGATATGTATCAAAAACAAATCAATGCCTACTAGGTAACTTACTACTTATCTCTGATATCTGTACTACAACATGTATAAAGCTATGCAGTTTTTAGTTTTTTGTAGGTAAACATTTTTTTAACAAACTGAAAAATACAACTGAAAATTACTACAGAATGTATGATCTATACCAGGAATGTCAAACTCGCAACGTCACGTGACGTGTCGCGATGTATCGCAACTTTTTTCCATTGCCGGCAATGGGGTGGGTGCAGTTTCGCCACGACGCATCCGGCCCGCGTGCCAGCAGTTTGACACCCCTGATCTATACTGTACACAAAAGATATGTTTTCATAAAAAAGCTTTACCTTTTGACAGGTATCATCCCAACATCTGCAATGAAATAATATTTAAAGGTGATTAACAAAATGTTCAGATTTATCTTATCTAATTCACATAAAATTATGGCGAGTATTTCACATATCAGTTTGATCTAGTGGTTAAGGCACCAGGCTAGAAACCAGGAGACTATGAGTTCTAGTTCTGCGCTAGCCATGAAATCTGGCTAGCTGACTCTCCCTCAGCCCAATCCACCTCACAGGGTTGTTGTGGGGAAAAATAGGAGGAAGAATGTGTATTAGGTATGTTTGGTGCTTTCAGTTATCTATAAAGTAATAAAGGTGGGATAAAAGATCTCAAAGCAATGGTGTACTTACGTCGCACTTTTATAGATACTGTTTTCTTTGTGCGTATAAGATTGATGACTTCTTCATGAGTGCATGAAGAAATGGAGTAACCATTTATTCGAACGATCTCATCTCCAACCTTAAATAAAAAGCAACCAACCAATCAAAACCCAATCGCATATTTCAGCAGAAATATACAGTTGCAAATCAACACTGGAAAGAAGTTGCTTCTGGTAGAGAGGGAGACACTTTCCTTTATGAAATGGATAGAATGCATAAGAAAAAAATGGCAAGCCGCATAAAGTCCCTTAAACATTTCGTACCTGACTATGTTTGCTGAGGAATAAATAACTGGCTCTACAAGCCTAACCTTTATTCAATTTCTTTACAGTACATTGGCTGGATCCTGGATGTAAATGGATTTTTCAGAACATAAAATGGCTGTCACAGAAGGGCCTACTTTTCTCAATATGTCTGCCATGGTGCTTGTGCCTTATAAGTTATCTAACTTTTTATTACTTTTGTTACCATACAAAACATGAAGGCAACATGAAGATTAGAGTCAGGGAAGAAATTCCTAATCCTTGGAAAAAGTGAACACTATCAATTAGATACTATTACTGGTAACTCAATTATGATTTTACAAAATCTAAAAGGTGCTGTTACTGACAGATGTTGCTGGTGAAATGATATCTACCAGGTCATAAATGAATGTGACTGAATGAATAAAGTTGGTAAATACATTTATTTACTAACACACACTGAGCTGAGCTTACTCATGGACAATTCCATAGGAAGGTACTAATTCCATCTTATCTCTTCCAGCTCCTCTTCTCCCACCACCATACCACTAGCCAAATTTATTCAGAAGAATACTATGGGTGATAGACCAAGGATTGTAAGTATAAATCAATGAAAGTCATCAATCCCACTTTTCTATGTACTGACTGCATCAAATGGCTTCCATAAATGGAAGATGTTCTTCTATTGCAGAAGGATAACTCTAGAACCCTGCCACAAGGTCATAAATTTAATTATAATATAAGTTTAACCCTAACTCTAACTCTAACCATTTTTTTCTGAAGCAGTAATATTTTTCTAGGAAAAAAAACATTGTCTTTCTCTAGAAAATGGTGAACAGTCCTCTCAACACAGCATTTCCAAGAAAAGTGGACCCTACTGCATGGAGACAATCTACAACTGCACAACCCATCCCTTTACGTTAATGAATAACTACATAATAGTCACAGATTGCAAGGTAGCATGTATGATCCAGTGATTTCCGGCTGCTGGGGAAAAGCTTCTGAAGAGTGGACCTTTGCCTTGGCATTCCATGCAGTAAAAAGTTGGGACCTCTTCTCCCATACATTAGTTGGGATCTCTTCTCCCATACGTTGATACAATGAATTTGCAATGAATACAACTATAAAAACTTTTCATTATTTTGGGCAGCACATGGAACTTCACATGAAAGCTGTGATGCAGCTGACTTAGGAACGTGAATTATACAGAGTAATTTTTGAAAATTATCCTGATATATGTAATGTAACTATTTCCTCTGCCTCTGCAAATATCATTTCTCCATGCCCACTTTTATCTGAGGAAACAATTATTAGTCCCTTTTAATTTATTTGTTCCTCTTCCCTCTTATATGACTTTCTTATCACCCTTAGTCTTACTATAGCCATTTTTTTCTACCAATGAGGCTGAAAACCAGTAATTTTCAAAGCTCGAAACCTACCTCACAAGGATTGCAATAGTTTTGCATCAGAACTAGCATACATATTATTTAGAGTTGCTTATTTATAAAACCCTGACATGCTTGTGCTTGGAAATAAACTGAAACACAAGTAATTGTGCAAATATCAATAAAATTGGGGAAGGTTACAAAGTGCAAAAGGAAATGAGAAAAAAGGAGATCATCGGTAGAAAATCCCTATAGGTTTTACAAATTCGACATTTGATTTAGTCTTATTTCATAGCTTGGCAAATGCACTATTGTATAATAGGTCTTCTCTTACTATATATTCTCTCAGGCATGACTCTGTTACAGTTATGCAACTGATAATTTGGAAGACTTTTCTTCTTGTTGATTACTTATTTATTCATGTTATACAGTTATTTAAGCCCAAAGGGATCTGCTAGAATGAATTAGATAGCAACTATGAAGGGCATAGAATGTTTTAGTTTAGATTCAAAGCATTATTTGTGGACCAGGCTGAAATAATGGAATGAACAATTGGCTCCATAAACGTTACAATGATATGATTGCTCCATCTACTGGGCAAAATCCTTCTAAGCTCCCACTCCACACTTCGACAACTCTTTTTCATGGCTATAAGCCTCTTCCCCCTACCCCCATCCCCTCTTCTTTTAAGCACAAATCTCTAATAGGGAAATGTGAGGCTGTTATTAATTAATTAGTTTTAAACAGAATTGTAAGCTGCCCAAATTCACTTGGATTAATTCAGATTCAACTGAATTAATAAATAAATAAATAAGACAATGATGTAAGGCAGAGCACAACAAAGACTGTACTAGCAATAGCAATAACATTTAGATTTATATACTGCTTCATAGTACTTTACAGCCATCTCTAAGCAATTTACAGAATCAGCATATTGCCCCCAACAATTTGGGTCCTCATTTTATTGACCTTGGAAGGATGGAAGGCTGAGTCAACCTTGAGCCAGTCAGAATTGAACTACCGGCTGTGGACAGAATTAGCCTGCAATACTGCATTCTAACTACTGTGCCACCACAGCTTTTCCCTGAAGATCCTTGGCCATTCCTGACATTCCCCCAATGTGCCTTCAAAGCAGTCTGCTTCCCCTAAAGCAATGGTTAGCGACAATACGTAGAGCTTTCTATCTTTATCCATGGAGAACTGCAATTGTCAGTCACTATTAGCCAGAAAGTAATAATTAATTTCTATTTAGAATTTATCAAATACTTCCAAAATATAATGCAATGCTCCCTGTATCTTTGGGGTGATGGCAACTTTATAGGTCATCTGTTGAACAATACTGCTGGTGAGAAGAAAAATGAGAGCATCATATTGCTTCTATTTATTAGTAAAAGTACAAAATATTTTTGAATTGTACACAGGAAACAGAATGCTCTCTAAAGTAGTCACAATTTAAAAGATAAACAAATCAACTTGCCATTCTTCAGACCTCAGACTTATTCCTATAGTGAAATTCAACCTGCAGCTTCTTTAGTTTTGAATCTTCATTCCATAAATGTATTCCCCTGAACTACAGCAAGAATTCCTGCTGAATTCTCACTTCCACCATGAGCAAAGAAATAGGATGGTACTTCCCATATTAATGAGGGAACTGCCAGCAGAACTGGGTCAGCCTTAATCCTATTCCTATGTAGAGTATTTATCCAAACTGAACCTTCTTATAAGATTTGAACAACCAATAGATTGGTTGTTAATTAATTGTACTCCCTCATTTAAAAATTTGGAAATGATAAATATTAAATGTTTAATTTAAATATCAACGCAAAATTAAAGCTGGGAAAATTCATAAGGTTATTGATGGTCCAAAAGATGGAATGTTAAAATAAATAAGACATATAAAAGTATTGATAAATGTAAGAAAGCTATTAAGTAGCTGATGGATAGAATAAGACGTATACTAATTTAAACAAGAGACAGTATGTATTAAGGGAAAAAAGAGAGGAAATATTGGCTGTAATAGTTGGAGACTTGTATTAATAATACTTGCATGTAATGGAATTATTGTAACTCAGATACCACGTTGCTTTTCAAAAATATAATTGTAACATTGGAAAATTAATAAAAAGTTTAAAAAATAATAATTTTGCTCCCATATTCGCAGAAACATTTGACTTTCCATGGCTGATCTTAAAAAAAGCTAATGTTCTTCACAATTAGTACTTGGATAGAAAACCACTAGAGAATCCCAAATTTGCAGAAATAGAAAACAGCAAACTTTCCCACATTGTCCATATTGGCATTAAGAGTTAAGTTTTTCTTGAAGGAGTCCTCATCTTTTTATACCTTTCACAGCATAGCACAATAGTTTTTAAGTTTGTAAAATATTAATCACAAATATTCTAATATTTTCTAGAATGCCATTGCACGTGGTGCAGCAGTGGTTAGAATGCAACACTGCAGGCTAATTCTGCTGACTGTCGGCTGTTAGAAGTTTGGCAGTTCAATTCTCACCGGGTCACTGTTGAATCAGCCTTCCATCCTTCCAAGGTCAGTGAAATGAGGACCCAGATTGTTGGGGGCAATGTGGTGACTCTGTAAATTGCTTAGAGAGGGCTCTAAAGCATTGTGACCATGTACATAAGTCTAAGTGCTAATGCTATTGCTATCATTACCATGAAAGAAACAATGAACAACCTTAGTTCTCAGGTGTTTTAGAATGAAGGGAATTATTAAAGTAGAACATGCCTTCTTTATGTACAAAATTCTATGTCCAAGGAAATACTTTTAGGAAATATTTTATGTCTTGCATTTTCAGCATGTATTAATACTTGTGTTATTGCTGAAGAACTATGGAGCTAAAAGACAAGTATCAAACAGAAAACGCTTTGTTTTCACTTTTGCAAACAGTCCCTTTACTAGCTGGACTATAGGAAGCAGAACTGTGGTGGTTTCAAATTTTCTATTTTCTCATTTTGCTGTACTTCTATTATCCATAATAACATCCCGCTCCTTTTAGCCCACAAAATCCTCAGAGATATTTGTATCCGGGAAGAATAGCTAGAAGAATTTTTGAAAAGGTAAATTGCATGAAAAGGCTAAACACTATCTATTCAGGAAAAAAATGAAGAAATCACAGGAAAATAGGTCAGAGCTAGAAATGTTTCTCAGTTACAGATACATATGAGGGTAGTTTTAGTGGTATAGAATACTTTTAATTTCTCATAGATGAATCAAAATGATATGGAAAAAAGGAGAAGAAACTGATATCTTCTATTCATTACTTTTCTCAGACCACATTTTTTCCAGCTTAGAAAATGTGTGGAGATTTAATGAAATAATGCAGATGGATGAAATTTCAGAAGCATTTGGCATTATCATGAGACAGCAATTTAGGACAATGGACCGCCTGTCAACTTCTCTTATTTACTTGTTTTCAGAAAGTTTCAGAGAGTGTCCCTCAGAGATTATTACGAACACAGTTTATGTTAATACTTAACATCACGTATCAACAGAGTATAAGGTCAGCAGCTACGTTTGCTGCAGATTCCTAACAGCTTTTTAGAAATTTTTGATTATAATACAAGGAAAAATTAATATTTGTTAACATGCTTTCTATTTAAACATGGACTTGTTCTTTTTGTGTGTTTTTTTTTTGTCTTTTCTTGAGTTAGCTTATGAGTTAATATATAATACTCAGGGTTTTCTAAACCATTTATAACATAAATGTGCATACATTTATAAGCCATTGCTTTCATATTATAAACAACACTTGGGTATGCTTCTCCTTCCCTCTTTGTGTAATAGAAAGTCAAATTATTTCCCAGCATATATAGAAGATATTCAAGGAGATATAAAGTTGCAAGTATAAATGGTAACTTTAGTATCTGCCAGCTTGACATGATTAACATAACCAAAGGCTGTTTTATAATCATTGATATACATATTGACTTCTTTTTGTTACTGTTTGGCTTTCTCAATTATTTAGCACTAGCAATATTGTGTCTTGTTCCTCGGCCTTTATTAGGGGCTCTAATCTTAGATAACCATTAATCTTATTTTGCTAGCATGTGAAATTAAAGATATTGTATGATAGTAGTACCCAATTTAAGTATCCATTCTTTTTTATTGGTATGTAGAGTGATCTCTTCCAATTTGTTGGCCACTGTGTCATTCTCCAGATTTTCTGGCCCAGTTTGATTACAATCTTTACAATTTTTTCTTGTGATAAGGATTTTTTCTTCCTAAAATGCATTTTGGTTATGGTACTTGCAAGACTTTTAGCTATATACATTTTTTTCCTCACCTGAAGTCCAACATTGTCTGCTTGTCCTCCTTTTATTAGCTGTGAAATAAACAGGCCACAAGCAAATTCAGCACCTCCTCGCACACTAATTCCAAGACCTTCAGGATGCAGACGATCCAATCTCACTTCCTTCAGTTTCCTGTAAAAGTCGTAATAACAAACTGGCAACTCAAATAATTTACAGTTGCAACATAAAAGTTCCTATAAATCAATCACATCTATCTTTTCTTTGTAATTAGTTTCTATGCTTTCAAAGAGTATGGGATATATGAGTCAAATTTCATTACTCAGGCTTTCAATTTATTTTATTTTAGTATTTTTGGGGATTTCTATGCTAGTCCAATCTGATTAATTTGTGGTACGGATACAGAAAGAGTTATCAACAACTGTTTCAGCTCTTGTGCTGCTAGAGAAATTTTTTTATTTAGCATACATGTATATTGCAAAATATACTTTCTTCTTCATGTTCATTAACCTTTGGCCATTGATTTCATTATTGGATCATATGTAAAAAGCACACATTTCCCAATGTGGTCTAGTCATTGCTCTTCACCAGCTCTCTAAAGACAAAACACATTTCATTTAACTGGATTTTTCTAAGGGAAGGGGAATAGATTTGAAGGAGGAAAATTCCTTGGTTGAGTTGTTAATGCGTTTTTATAATAATAATGATAAAGTTGGAAGGGACCTTGGAGGTCATCTAGTCCAACCCCCTGCTCAGGCAGGAAACCCTATACCATTTCGGACAAATGGCTGTCCAGTCTCTTCTTAAAAACTTCCAGTGTTGGAGCATTCACCGCTTCTGGAGGTAGGTTGTTCCACTGGTTAATTTTATTAACAATCAGGAAATTTCTCCTTGGTTCCAGCTTGCTTCTCTCCTTGATTAGTTTCCATCCATTGCTTCTTGTCCTACCTTTAGGTGCTTTGGAGAATAGCTTGACTCCCTCTTCTTTGTGGCAGCCCCTGAGATATTGGAACACTGCTATCATGTCCCCCCCTCGTCCTTCTCTTCATTAAACTAGACATACCCAATTCCAGCAGCCGTTCCTTATATGTTTTAGCCTCCAGTCCCCTAATCATCTTATTTTTCCATAATAGGAGCTTAGTGATAAGAATTTCAGCCTCAGTATGGATGTTGGTACATTTTAACCTGATGATGTTTTGCAATTTTTTGTGAAGTAAATAGTTAGCACTGGGAAGAGGAAGCTGGATCTGTCACATTTTATGATCAGGAAAAGAGAAAAAGGAAAGGTCCTCTCAGTGATTCTATACTTCATAAATAATTAGTTATTTATAAAAATAACTAATAAAAATAATTAGTTATTTGAAAATAACCAATATAAAAATAATAATGAAATAACTAATAACTAAAATAAAAACTAATTCATTATTTGAAAAATGTGCTTTGATATTAAATGAAGTTATGCAGAACACTGTTGAGAATGACCATATATACAGTATGCTCTGAGTTTTTATATAATAATTAGCTTTCATAAGATTTTCCCCCACATACCAAGATATTGTTCAAACTTACCTTGTTCGTTTAGGTGTCAACTGATCATATTCCACTTGGTGTTTTAATGGGATAAGAGGACAAATGGCCTCAAACAATGGTAGTCGACTTGGTTCATTGATTACGTACTTCAGATCACCAACCAACACTGGAAGATTCATCGATCTACAGAATTTGGGAAAGTTGTGTTAGTCTGTTGTAATAAAGAGCTTCCCCTATGGACTTACAACAAATGATAAAATGTCAAAGCAGGTTATTACTTCTTCTAATAACATTTGATACTTGGAAAAAGGGCTGCCAGTCTCCTCCTGATCTTTGGATCATCAGAATGAAATTGTGGAAAGTCTGCAAGACTAGTAGAGTATAGAGAAGTACTATGAATGACATTGGTGTAAAATTTAATTACTGTGTATATCTGTTTCCATATTTCATGCCTTTTGCTTAGTAGTTAGTACTTCTTACTCCTTTTCTGCACCTTGCACAACTGCTTACTCAAAGAGAAATTTATTTATT
>NW_015389371.1:93806-97501 GCF_001527695.2 Protobothrops mucrosquamatus
TTTGTGAGGATTAGAGTCCATCATGGGGTGGAAATCTAAGTTCCATTGGAATTATGTCTTTAAGTATCCCTTATGTAAAACATAAATTAAGACAGAATCCAATATCGATCCAATACTGATATAGGTAATAAAAGCATTAGTTTCAAAAGCCTTGGCAAAGAAGAACAGAATAGGATAAGGCTAGAAGCAAAAATAAATGAGAACTAATATTGTCAAAGGAGTTACAAACACTTAAGTTTCTCTGCAGAGAGCAAAGTACAGCCTCTTGGAGAAAGAGTGAATTCTCTAAAATGTACCCTTTTGTGATAGTATACATTTATTTAATTATCAATAACGTTTCCCAGCCTAGGGTAGATAAGTATTGGGCAAAGTAAAGATGTTTGTACCTGCCACTCACATTTTAAATAATTAACTCATCAGAATTCTTTCTTTTCTAAACAGCTGCAGACCAGCCTTTATGAATGGAGAAACAATTACACAGTCTCAAGGGAAATCAAAATGAGTTAGTAGCCCAAACCATGCCAAGCTACTATCTTTGGAGAAATATCACAAAGAAAACAGCCAAATATCATTCTGTTGAGATGGTACAAATTAAGATATGTTCATAAACTGTTTTGCCTTTGAAGTCTGGAGACATATTTTCACTTATTCTATGCAAAATAAAATTGGCTCACACCTACTTCAATTATGAATGAGTAGAAAATGAAACTATAATTGTATCTTATTTGTGTTGAGAAAACAAGGAAACAGAGCAAAAATGGAATGGATATTTTCTTGCTGCAGAGGATCTGCGGCACTATTATTTAAGTTATATGGCACTTTAAGGGTAAAATTATTGTTTGTGTATGCATGTATATGTATACATCGAAAAACCATCAGCATAATCATTTTACATTTTTCATTTAATGCCTTTGATTTCAATGCTCACACTATTTGAAACCCTTCTTGTACTGCTACATTTCCACGTCCATATAGATCTACTACTTCAAAACACCATTCCATAGATCCAATAAAATTAGCTCTGAGCACATGAGCTCATGCTAATAAGGCATTTGTATGTTTTCACAGAGCCACAATTCCTATCGAAATATATTGGTGACTGTTGTAAATGCATAAATTGAATACATTTAGAACTACTGAAAAGTATATACAATAAATTAACAAATTGATTATCTTTTTCCAAATTACCATTTGCCTTTTATTTAATAAAACAATTGTTCAAGAGGTGTTTGATGTTCCTATTAAATATTTTTTTATATTCTACTAGTTTATTATCAGTTAAAATAGAGGGATTTTTCCTATTTATCTCCAGCCATGTGCAAAGACATCACAAAAATAAAAGCAGTAACTATAACACAAAGACTTACTGGTGATACATCCGCAGCACATCATACAGGTAATCTTTCTCTGCTTCATTATCGATTAAGAGGTCAACCTGAAAAATGAATAATTTCATTATAATTTTGTTCATAAATAGGAGATGCTGAAGATCTTCCCTCTGCCATTCATCCCGGAACCATTACAGTATCTGATTCCCTTACCTGATATTGACTAAATACCTGTATAAATATTTTCAAAAACCGTTTAGGCCATTCACTAACGTAGCCCATGATTGCAAATGCTACTATGAAGGACTGGGCCGAAACCAGCTATTCACCGGCTTCTCTGAATGCGACCATCTTCCTGAAGACGTGCAATCAAGTAAATTATTCCACCTGGCTTTGACATTGTGTCTGAGCTTGCTCTTAAATAGTTATCCTTTCTTCACCCTCTGAAACAGCAGGTTCAATTAACCTCGTGTCGGGTTGCAAGACTTTCACTCTACTAACTGTTCTAAAATAATTAAATAAAGAACCCTGACAGAATGACTTGCTTCCCTGGGTACTTTTCTCAAACCAGGAATTTCCGCAGTCTATTCATTTCTATTAACAGTAAAAGTGAATTATTTGTGCATCTTGCTGAGAGTTAAATGGTTATAATATAATTTAGAGCCACTTAAGAGAAGAACATACTGAACTGCTTTATGCTAAATCACAGCCTGGGTTCATGCTCAGTAATGGAAGACAGCTATTATCACTCCATTGTTTTTTTGTGTCCCAGAATGTGGTAAATTATTTTTCAATACAGCAATCCTCACCTTACAACAATTCGTTTAATGACTGTTCAAAGTTACAATGGCACTATGACTGGTTTTTACACTTATGACTGCTGCAGCATTCTCATGGTCACGTAATCAAAATTTGGGCACTCGGCAACTGTCATGTATTTATGACAGCTGTACTGCCTTGTGATCACCATTTGTAGCCTTCTCAGCCTGCTTCTGACAAGCAAAGTCAATGAGGAAAGCCAGATTTGCTTAACGACCTCATGAGTCACTTAACAACTGCAGTAATTGTAAATATCTGCCCCAGCTAGTCCCTCAGGAAAGCAACATCCTTTCATTTCCCCAATCCCAATTTCCCTGACCAGTCCACCGCTAGCCAATGTGATGCTGAGAAGATGTTTTGAGAATGCTGAGGTGCTGGGCAGATAACAGGTTACTCTCAGGGCATGATGGCCTTGGAACCAAGCTGGAACCAGTTGAGACTCTGCCCTGTCTCCGAGAACAATTCCCCCTCTCTAATTCCCAGGCGTATAGCAAAAGCAAAAGCATCCCAAGAATGCCAACCTCCCTCTCCCTAACCGAATGGCAGGACAGTAATTCACTTAACAATTACGGCAAAAAGGTTGTCAAATGGGGCAAAATTCAGTCAACGACTGTCTTTCTTAGCAATGGAAATTTTGAGCGTAATTGTGGTCATAAGTCGAGGACTACCTATATTTGGCTTCCTCTTTTTAGTCAGCTGGGCTGTTTCCACCAGTCTTTTGTTATTATTACCTTTATTTTGACTATGATGGTATTTTTCAGACTGTGTGAGAACTAACTTTCATATCTAGATTAACATATCTTGAATGGGCGGTCTGACAGTTTTTGGTGTAATATACCTTAATTAATATTCATACCTGTTCTGGTCACCTGAAGACCCCAAGGTATGTAATTATAGCCATAAGTACTTGCAATAGCAGTACTCTATAAAAGCAAATGAATTGCACACAAGAGTATTGTAAGAAATGTCAACCTAAAGAAAAATAATCTGCAATGCATACTTACTCTCTACTAATATTTTTATTATTTGTCTTGACAGGATGCCAATAAATTAAGAACAAACTAATTAAGACTCACTTGTCAGGGTTTCATACAGTATATTATGAACAGAATGTTGTCGTGATGAACGCAACACATCCCGATATATTAATACCAGAGTCTGACCATATTCAGTAAATACAACATAAATTTACAAGAAACGGTAGTATTCTCTATTGCACCACTATGCCTTTCTAAGACATCAAAGTACATGAAATAAGAACATAAATAATTTTCAAAATTTTTTTTTATTATTTTCAACATAAGAAAAAAGCAAACACAAGTACATCACAATTGGAAAACCCCCTCCCCACCCCCCACCCGGACTTCCCAAACCTAATCCCAGGATACTATTCATCTAAAAGTAACCTTATATTAATATCCCTAACTCCACAAAGTATAATTCTACATAAATAGGTGAAGTATATATATAAAAAGAAGAAAAAAAAAATTTTTTTTTTATCTAAAAACCTAACCTATATTCCACCATTCTATGCTTATTTTGAATATA
>NW_015389371.1:101407-119843 GCF_001527695.2 Protobothrops mucrosquamatus
AGTTCTCACCTACATCGTCCACAAGGGACGACTCGGGGACTCAACTCCTACCTCGGGCAGCTCACCTTTCCCCCTATGCCCAGGGGAAAGGTATCAAGCCGTTTGACAGCTGATGCAGGCTGTCAAAACGGCTTTTACGCAGAAACAGGCGGGAGCAGCAAACAGCTGCATCCAGCGAAGGCGCCTGCCACCGGAAGTCTCCTAGAGAACATAAATAATGATGATGAATTCCACGCTTGTAATCTAAAGTTGCTCCTTTAGAATCATATCAGATAATCAAGTTTGTTTTAAAAAAGAATCATATCACCTTTTCCATTTGTGACCTTAGAACTACAGTAGAATAATATAATTACAAATAATTACTTCAAATAAACTAAATTTCAATATGAAATATAATAACAATATTTAGCCTGAATAATACTAGACCTTTAATTTAATACTGAATTCTTTGCTTTAAAAAATAAAAAGGTTCCTTATAGAGTCAGTTACTGAAAGTATTAATTTTATTTAGTCCTGAATTTTATTTACGTATCTGAATGATAATGCTAATGAAGCAGGATTCTGAACAGATGTGGGCTGTGTTCACAGAAGAAGTTTAAATAAGCAAATTAGATTTCAGAGTGATGTATACTATCAGCACAAAAGGTCACAAGTACAAAGTACATGATCATAAATATATTTAATGCACATGGTTGAAATGTGTCTGTTGCTCCACAACTAAATGTTAATAGCTCTGAGATATAGACATAATAGTAATTAACTGGTTTCTTTGGTAAAGAGCTGCACAAAACATCTTAATATTTTCTACTTCAAGGTACTCTAAAAATGTGGCCTAATACTATACTGAATATATAGTGTAGTGTAGCGTAGCATAGCATAGTGCAGGGGTAGGCAACCTTGGCTCTTTTATGACTCGTGGACTTTAACTTCCAGAATTCCTGAGCCGGCTGGCTCAGGAATTCTGGGAGTTGAAGTCCACGAGTCATAAAAGAGCCAAGGTTGCCTATCCCTGGCATAGTGTAATGTAGTGTAGTGTAATACAGTCTAGTAATACAGTCTAGTAATACTATATTGGATGGGTGGCACGGTGGCTCAGTGATTAAGACACTGAGTTAAGATGCTCAGCAGTTAAGGTGCAGGTTCAAGACCCAAATGCCATGCGATGGGGTGAGCTGCCATCCTCACCCCAGCTCCTGCCAATCTAGCGGTTCAGTTGCACTGGTGGAGTTTGGTGGCTTTTAAAGGGCCCAACAAAAGGTCTGCTTAAGCCATACAGATGCTCCTTGATATACATTTCACCATGCAACATTCCCGAACCTTCCCAAATGGGCTTTATCTCTACTTATTTAGGGAAGATTTTCCCCCTAGCATGCCACGCAGAGCATGATGTGATGCTCCGGCCAATGTTAAGTTCCACACCCCTATTCTTAACTGCCACAATCTTCTTTAAGAAGAAAAAGGAAGAGATGTACAGTTAGCAGCCTTACAGTGGAGTTGTTGGAATAATATTCATGATTTGTATGCTGCAAAATAAGGACAGCTACGTCTGAAACATACTTGTTGGAAAAGAAGGCAATGGGAGGCCAACATATCAAAAGGGTAGGCTAGAAAAGGTTCCTTTTGGGGAGAACTCTTAGAGGTAGCAAACATACATTAGAAGTGAATAAAACTGGAAATTTCAATTAATCATCCCTTCTCCACTCCATCATTCTCCCACTAATGAAATAACATACTGTATTTGAAAAAAGGCCAATGAATAAACAGAATTTTGTCTTTCACCCACATGGGCTTTTTAAAAAAATGTATTCAAACAATGTTTAGACACATCTGCATGCTGTTGAGTAGTTTTCCTTTTAGTATTAACTTGCCATTACTGGCATTTTTTTTTCTTATTCTTCTGGAAGATTAAAAAAAAATGTAATGCAATTAGGCTTTCCGAGTCTTTTGCGCGTTGGCAAAGACGTTCCCGAAGGAGAAGGGGAAGGCAAAACAAGAAAGAAAAAATGTTTGAAATATTCTCCCTTTGGGTGAGGATAAGAGGCACCCCTTTTAAAATAAGGAGCCTTCCGTAAACTTATTTTCTCAACTTTACACCGCCTAAATTAGTCCCCCTATTTCGAGAGGCTTATGCACGCGTGGACTTCTCAAAGCAACACGCGGCACGAGCAGGGATTTCTCCTCTCTCCTCCCTTCGGTCGAAACAGCTGAACCCCAATTCCCCCAAATTTTGGAGAGACCCCTCCCAATTCTGCTGAAATAAAGTTTCCATCTCCCCCCCGCCTTTTTTCCCCTCTGCCCGCTCCGCCAAGCCCGAGTTAATTGATACCGAGAGTCCAGAGTCCCAGCAAAACGTCTCTTCCCCTTTTGCTCGGTCAGCCGCCGCCGCCGCCGCCGCTCCCACGGCGCGCAAGGCCAAACCGCGGAAAAAACCCGTGTCGGAAAAACCCGTGTCGTCCGCGATCGCCGCGCGGATCGTTTGGTGGGCCGCGCGGGGCGCTCCGAGCACTTCCCGCTCACCTTGTGCCTGAATTCCCGGGCCAGTTTCCTTTCCATGTCCAAGAGAGAACGACCTTCGCGTGGCGCTTGCTTCGCGCAACCTGTCTCTGGTGCGCCGGCTGCGGATGTGGTTTCCTCCGGGTCCTGGAGTCAATGAGCAGAACTCTGGACCACCGCTAGAGGGCGCGGCATAGCAACGTGAGAAAAGCCGGCGGACGTCCAAGAAGGTCAAGAGGGAAAGGAGGCGTTCCCTTGTTCAGCTCCTCTGCCTTGACTTTCTTTTTTCTTTGAAGCGTTCTCGATTCGCTTTAGTTTCCGGGACTAGAGATCAACAGACAGCGGCGTCCGTTGCACCATCCCTTTCTGCGTTTTCCCTGCTTGTGTTGTTTAACACATGGTAACGATTCTTTTTCAACGGGCTGAATTTCTGCTACACGTTGATGCCCATCAAGTCATCAGGATTGTGACTTGAAGGAAAGTTTTCCTTTTTTACGTTAAACAAACAAACAAACAAAAAAACTACCAGGCAATAAAATTTTACTGAAACTTTTAAGATGCAGAGTTGAAGTGGGGTGACTCATATCTGACATTAATTTTATTTAGATGGTGAGAGTAGAACATGTGAAAGGTTAGTGCAGAGTTTCCCAAAGATTTTGCATGGAGGTAGGGGTGGGGAAAAGACTCGTACAAGTTCTCTGCTTCCTCAGCTCTTCCCACAAATACAACGATCTTCAGTGTAAGCTGATATTGGATCCGTGGATTTTTTTACCTTACTGTCACATAAGTGTCTTGGGTCTTCAAGATTTTTGAAACTCTTGTGTTATTCTTTGGGTCTGTAAAAATGTTTCAGAATTATAGGATCTGGAGGGGCTGTTGAGACTGTTGAATCCACCCCATGCTCAGTGCAGGAAGCCAGAAATCAAAGCATCTGGTGGTCTAGCATCTCTGACAGCTGGCATAGTATATGCGTTCAAGATAGCTTCTTCCTCAACTGAGTTATTTTTAGGTTAAAGTAACTTCACACTGCCCAATCAACCAAGTAAGGCAAAAAAATAATATTGGCATTCCCACAACATTCTAGAAACAAATTACACTCCAAAGATTTCAAATAGTTTCAGCTTTTCCAGAAAGCATGCTCTTAGTCCATTAAAGCCAGTGGAGTATAATCATTAAAGAACTGGGCTAGAACAGGTGAGAGAAATCCAGGTTTGAGTCTCCATTTCTCCTTGGAATTGGCCAGATAGGCTATACAAAATACCAGGCTAAGATAGCAAAGGATTGGTTAGTTTGTGAATCAATATATAGAAATTCAGCCATTGTCTGCACTTCCTGGCTGAAGCATGCTACCATATCCAGCCCTAATATTGTTCATTGGTTTTGGCATGGAACGTTGTGTGAATGCAACAAATAAGAGGTATAAGTTGCTCTACAACAGGGGTGTCAAACTGCCGGCCCGCGGGTTGGTTGCATCATATGGAGGCCGCACCCACCCCAGCTCGGCAATGCAAAAAAAGTCACGATACGTCGAGATACGTCATGTGACACGGCGAGTTTGACACCCGTGCTCTACATGGTGCTAACTTGGAAGAGCATTTGGAAGCTACAGCCGGCGTAGAGAGAAGCAGCGTGGGTAGGTTTAGAGCTAATAGCAATGACTGACTATGAGTTTAGAATTGGTTTCTTCAGTTCTTCTCTTCTGCTGTTTCCAGACACTGCAAGATTCACTATCCAGACTTTATTACTAGTATTCTTATTATGTTGAGTTTTTTATATTGCTATTATTTTTTGAGATATTATGTTTCTGGCTTTCTCATGTACTGGCCTTTGTAAATTAAGTAATTAAATAAGTGAATGGATTTATACTTAAAAAGGGAAAGATAATTATTTGCCATTCAATTTAAAGTCTTTAAGCCGGTAACATAGGTATCCCCCAATGTTTAAAATTTCTTGGCTATCCAGAAAGCTGAAAGAGATCAATGTGAGACCAGTTCAGTTATTAGATTAAATTAGATTAAATTAGATTAAATAAAATAAGATGTGTGCACAATGGCACACATCAAAAATGAAATTTAATTGCCCGCTCTCAAAGTGAAACACATACATGACACACACCTAAACATACTATGAACAACATATGTATAGACCCACATCCTTACATATACGTAGCAATAAATATTAAATATTGTCCATCTTGAATATATAACGGGAGGAAGCTTGAGAGTTCGCAAGGTTAATGCTTTGCTCTGTTTGTATGTTTTAAAATATTGTATTTCTTGCCATTTATTCTTTTGTTAATATTTTTAGTGATATTCTGAGAGAGGCATGTGGAATCTCAGTATCTATAATTTGAGGTAATGTATTCTTATAGTAAATATATTTGTCTGGATTCACACATAGTGGCAAACTACCCAAAATACTGGCTAGGGAATTCTGGGAGCTGAAGTCCACCTATCTTAAAGTTACCAGGTTTGAAACATATTGCTTTAGCCTATTAGGTGAATCCAGATTGTATGATCAGTTTATAGTTTATAGTCTGTTCAATCCCCCCACCCCAATAGAGTTATTCAAATAAACTATTGCTCAGTTACCCATTAGTAAGCATGTTGTTTCATCATAGGTATAATGATTAATTGGATTCTGACTTAATATTATATGAACCCAGCCAACTGAACAAACCACAATTCAGCAAACCATAGCTTAGCATCATATGTATAACTAATGTTTGTAGTTATGTAGATGAGACTAAAAAGCCTAAGGAATTATCACTAATCCTGGCTAATGTTAAAAAAGCATAAGACAATATGGCCTGGTTAATGCTTAGCTGAGAGATGATCCAGGAAGTGCCAGTGCTATAGATAAGACTGAAATTGGGAGACAAAAGAAGAAATCTTAGAAATGGCAAGCCATTTCCCCATTTTGTCAAGAAAACTATAGGTGTGTGCCCATGATATTACTAGAAATCCGATTTGAAGGAAGAGTTAGATCAGTGGTTCTCAACCTTTTTAATGCCGCGACCCCAACCGGTCATAAGTCGAGGACTAAACCGATCGTAAGTCGAGGACTAAACCGGTCGTAAGTCGAGGACTACCCAACTGGTCGTAAGTCGAGGACTTTCCCTGCCCGGGAGTGCTGTGTATGCGTGGTTCCGCCCCCTGCGCCGGCCGAGGTGTAGCTGGCAAGCGGCAGAGACGGAGCAGGCCGACCACCAGCTGGCTCAGCCCAAGGGAGGTAAGGCACCCGCCGGAAAAGGGGGAAAAATATGGCGGACAAAAAAAATGGCGGACAAAAAAAATGGCGGACAGCCTTGCTTGGCGACCCCCATGAAATGGTCGATCGACCCCAAATGGGGTCCCGACCCACAGGTTGAGAACCACTGAGTTAGATTCTTATGAAAGAATGTAGTGGCACAGTGGTTAGAATGGAGTATTACCGGCTAATTCTGCTCACTGTCAGGAGTTTGATTCTGATCAGCTCGAGGTTGACTCAGCCTTCCATCTTTCCGAGGTTGGTAAAATGAGGACCCAGATTGTTGGGGGCCATATTCTGACTTGGTAAACCACTTAGAAAGGGCTGTAAAGCACTGTGAAGACGTATATAAGTCTAAGCGCTATTGCTTATGGAAATTCTTTTGAGATGCTAAACTGCCTTGTAGTTAGATTTGTAGTTAGATATACCACGATACCTCAATAATAGTTTATAGCTGATTTAGTCATCTCTATCACGGCTCACTATGTCACCCAGACGCAGCTGTAGAATTATCATTAGCCCTCCTTTTAGGCTTTGGAGTAAAAAAAAAAAGCTGAAATAGTGGCAATATTGGACCAATTTAGCTACACCAGCTCCACACCAGACCCATTGGGCAAAAAAATGGGCATCTGGAGTCTATGGAGAGTTTTAATGAAACAATAAAACCCACACAGCAAGTGGTATCAGCCAACCAGCTTTCTCCAGGGACAGCTGGAAAAAAATGG
This sequence comes from Protobothrops mucrosquamatus, assembly GCF_001527695.2. Classification (NCBI taxonomy): domain Eukaryota; kingdom Metazoa; phylum Chordata; class Lepidosauria; order Squamata; family Viperidae; genus Protobothrops; species Protobothrops mucrosquamatus. Next base: position 107,875 of record NW_015389371.1, read on the forward strand.
CCAAAATGGAGGGAAACCAAAACTAGCCATAATCAGTAACTGGATTATAAAAACTGGCACCAGATTTAATTTAGAGCTTTTTGTGTGAATGTGCTCCATCACACTTGATGTCTCAGTCCCTATCTCAGAGCAGTTATGTATAAATTCAATATGATTTTTTTTACAACTAGCGGATCAACTGAAGAAATTAAAATTGTTTCTCTTTTAGGTAACACTTCTATTCCAGAAAACAAAACAAAACAAAAGAAAACAGTGCTTTCCTTATAGTTAGTCTGTGATTCTTTGCTGTCTCTTACCTTCTTGTTGGTGACCTGCAGTACTTATGTAAATTAGCTGTTTTTGTTTCCCGCACTGGGACTGAAGAGTTTTGATTATTAAGAGAGAATTATTAAGAGAGAGAGCTGGAAGGGACCTTGGAGCTCTTCTAGTCCAACCCCCTGCTCAAGCAGGAGACCCTATAAAAGGGGTCTTCAAACTTGGCCCTTTTATGACTTGTGGACTTCAACTCCCAGAATTCCTCAGCCAGCGTGCCTGGCTGAGGAATTCTGGAGTTGGAGTCCACAAGTCATAAAAGGGCCAAGTGTGAAGACCCCTGCCCTATACCATTTCTGACAGGTGACTATCCAGTCTTTTCTTTAAAAACCTCCAGTGATGAAGCACCTACAATGTCTGAAGGCAAGCTGTTCCACCAGTTAATTGTCCTGACTGTTAGGAAGTTTTTCATTAATTCCAGGTTGCTTCTCTCCTTGATTAGTTCCTATCCATTGTTTCTTGTCTTGCCTGTTGGTGCTTTGAAAATCTAAAATCTAATCAGATTAGATAATCTAAGATTTGAAAGCAGGTCTTATCCTGAGTATCTTCCAAGGTTTGTTTACAGTGTGAACAGTCTAAACCAGACATGTCAAATTCATGATGTCACGTGACGTCGTGCAACGTATCGGGACGGTTTTGCCATTGTCGGCAATGGGGTGGGTGCGGTTCCGGATGATCCGTCTGGCCCTTGGGCCGACAGTTTGACACCCCTGGTCTAAACTGTTAAATAGTTTGATAGTAGGTTAACATACCAGGCTAGCAAGCGGGAGAAAGTGAGTTCTAGTCCTGCCTTAACCATGAAAGCCAGTTGGGTGACTTTGGGCCAGTCACTCTTTCTCAGCCAATTCACTTTACAGGGTTGTTGTTGTTGTTGTGGGAAAAATTAGAAGGAAGGTGTGTTGGATATGTTTGCCATCTTGAGTTATTCCTAAAAATAATAAAGGTGGGAAATAAATAAATAAAATAATGAAAAGTGCAGTCTCCTCTAATTGTGATTTTCCCATTGGCATTTACAATGGAATAAAAATCTTGCTGAAGATGTCAGAACTGTTTCATCGTTCATAATGAAATGAACCATTTGTTACAGCTGGAAATATAATACACGGGGAGCTAATTACAAAGAGGGAATGAGAGCTTTTTAATTTCTTACTGTTAACAGACTTCCTGGTAGCTTAAAAAAAAACCCCTTTTTATCTGAGACAATTTCTCACCCGACATTGGCAGCTTTTAAAGCTTCTTTTATTTGAGAGTTGAAGGATGAAGTAAGAGAGATGAGGTGAGAGAAAGGATGGCAGATGGCAAAGGGAGGAGAGAGAGAAAAGGAGAAGTAGATAAAAGGGGCAAAGAATGAAAAAAGAAAAAGTGCACACAGAATGATAGCAAGAAATAAAAAAGTGATTCACAGCATTTTTTTAAACAGGAGTAAGGGGGTTCTGAAATCTGTCAGGGTAATACTTTTTAAAAACAAAAACAAAAAACCAAGCTACCAATGTGTGAAAGCTAATACTGACATAGCTTTGAATATTTAGCACATTCAGAACTCTTCAACTAAAACCATTAACTTTTAAACACATTTTAATGTATAATTAATAGTTGCAGCTTCCTTGAAGGATGTGTTTTGAATGTGACTGGAAAATTAGGACCTGTTGTAATGATCACAAAGGGAAATATTTGCTCAGAATAAATAGAACAAATAAATGACAACATTCAGAGCAGGTGCATAGTATGAAAATTCTTAGAAATATTTGCAGTGGAAGTTTTCCATTACTGACATGGGAAACATATTTATTTCCAACCTTTATTAGTTTTTATGAATAACTCAAGGTAGGAACATACCTAATATCTCTTCGTCCTCCTCTTTTCCCCAGAGTGATTGGCCCAAGGTCACCCAGCTGGCTTTTAACTCTAAGGTGGGACTAGAACTCACAGTCTCCTGGTTTGTAGCCTGGTGCCAAGGCATCCAGTAAACTTTCTTTTAATCTGTGGGCAGAAGTAAAGAGGTATGTATTAACCTCTATTTTCCCTATTTGCCTACTTAGTTTTTTTGCCTGTTATGAATGAGAGCTAGAAAATTGGACAAGCGAAGGGAGGATGAATGAGAGGTTAGTTCTTTCATTAGATTTTACAGGAACCATTGCTCAGCAAGTGACAAGACATCTAATTAGGTCCTTTATATAGTTTGGCCTACTATTTTTGTATCAAAAAAGTAGAAAAAGCATTTTGGTATGAAGACTTCAGCCTGGCATTGCTACTGTGTTTCCATAGTGTCAGGGTCTGGTGAAGTTGAGCTAATTAATTTTAATTAAGCTAATGAATGATTAATGGTTGGCTGAACTGTTGCAGAGGGAATGCAAACAGGACTTTGTGATATTTTTTGTGGAGCTGAAGATTTTCCCATTCATACACATCCTCTTCACGACCTGTTTTCCTTGTTACCTTTTGGGAGGAGGCTTCGTGGTATCTGTAGCAGAACATCCAGATTCAGCCACAGTTTCATTCCATACAGCATAAACATTGTGAATTCTTAAGCTTCCTCCTTCCGTTATATATTCAAGATGGACAGTACTTAATATTTATTTGCTATGTATATGTAGGGGTGTGGGTCTATACATATGTTGTACATAGTATGTTTTAGATGTGTGTCATGTACGTGTTTCACTTTGAGAGCGGGCAACTAAATTTCATTTTTGATGTGTGCTGTTGTGCCCACAGTAAAAAAATGGCAATAAAGGTTATCTTATCTTATCTTATCTATCTTACCTTCTTATCTTTTATCTTATCTTTTATGTTATCGTATCAGACCTTCCATTTTGTCCTGCATCTTGGGATTTCCCTCTCTCTCCTTCCAGCCAAGTTCTGGGCTGCCGTGCCATCATCCTCACAATTATTACTGTTCCTGTTCCTTCAAAGGGTGGCTTTCCTTCATTGTAAAAACAAGTATGGATGACAGAAGAGATTTTTCCCCCCTGGGGCTTACGTGCTATTCTGCTCCCCCTTTGAACAACTGGATGAAGCACTGGAAGGGAAGAGTACAGCAGTGATGATCCCTGAGCAGTTTTATGGCTAGGTGGAAGTGCCTTTGGACTGACTCAAAGCATAAAAAAAAGAGAGGTCCTGGCTGTGTTGATCAAATTAATCTGATCAGCAAGTTAATCAAAATGTTATTATTATGATCAAAGACACTTGCAGGCTATTTTCTCAACAGGGTTATCTTCAAATATTCCCAGTGAAAGGAAGCGGAAGCCACCAAATGATTGCTCTTGTAAAAAAATGCAACGAATTCAGTGGGATTTTGTCAGGCACAAAATCCTAAATCACAGGTGGGTGACTTTGGGCCAGTCCCTCTCCCTCAGCTCTAGGAAAGCGGCAATGGCAAACCACTTCCAAGGAGGAATGCAAAACAAAGGTTCTACTCAACCCAGTTACTGTACTTAATTAAGAAAAAGGTTATTGTTTGGTTCTGTTTCCTTCTTCTAACCAGCGTAAAAAAGCTTCTCAATCTCCTTAGCTGACGAGTTCCCGTTTGAAGACCAGGCGGGTTGTTTGCAAATAGGACCGGGGCAGGGCGAAGGGCCTTCCAGAGAGGGCAAAATTATGCTAATCAGGGTGGCGTCCCCAAGCGCCCCTTCTGGCGGTTGCTGCTGCCGTCGGTTGCTGCTGCCGTCACCTTCACCCTCAAGCGGAGAACAGAAGTTCTGGAAGAGGAAGGGAAAGCGAGGCAGGCAGCGGGTCCGCCCCTCGCCTCCCCCCGCCCAGCAGCCGGACGGGCTCCCCGGCGAGGAGACCTTCTCTAGCCGTGGGAAAGGGGAATCAAGCGCGCTCCTCCTCCTCCCAGGCTCGAGTAGCCGTTCCTGAAGCTTCCCGCCGCGACGCCCAGATGGAGCCGCGCTCCGGGCGTTTCAGGGCGCTTCTTCGCGCGTTGCTTCTTCACGGTGAGTTTCGAGCAGGCGGGATTCCTGCTCCGAGCGGTCTGGGGCGTGGGGTGATGAGCACGAAGAGCCGGAGGGCCGATTCCCCGGGGAGCAGGTGAAGGAGCCTCAGGGAAGGCACCTTCCACTTGGTCCACGTCGGTTCGATTCCTCTTTTGCAGGACTCTTCTGGCGCGGCGCGGCGGCGCAACTGTCCCCGGTTTCGGTTTCCTGGCAGTCAAGGTAAGAAATGTGGGCCGTGCGTGTTCGGGTCTCAGCCGTTTCGCCGAAATTGTCCCGCCGTCTCTGGACCATAGAAGGCAACTTTCTTTGCCCTTTTTGCAAGTTGCATTGCAAGAGGGCAGTTCCGTGGAGGGAAGAGTGTCTGGCATCCTCGCCGCCCTTGTGATGGGTAAAGTGATACCTGGTGAAATTCTGAGTGCTCAGGACTGGCCTGGTCCCTCCTGTGTATGTGCTGCGGTTGTCCCAGGAATGTGGTCCTGATTTGGAAAGTGATGCTGACAAGTTTATCAAGCTTTGCCACGACTCTTGTTAAGACTTTCTACAGGTGTTAGGCTATGGCTCCAATAATTCTCTGCCTATGCTAGGAATTATGAAAGTTGAAGCCCAAAACATCCTGAGAATACCAGTCAGGGAACAATATTTTGTGTTGTACTCAAATTTTTTAGAGATGTGTTTAAGGTAAAAGAAGGGCGACAGTCAAAATCTGCACACAGGGAAGCTATGAACCCATTACAGAAAATCAGTAAAACGTGTTCTGCAACCTTTGAAGTCCAACTGTGAATATGATTTAATGTGGACCATGGTGCACTTTTCCTGCAATTTTGAGGAAGAAAGTCCCATTGAATTTTTCATGACTAAGCAAAGATGTATTCTGATTCATGTTGGGTGAATCAATTAGTTTCCTTATGTAGCAAACTAATTACATAACTAATGACTTAGCATTGCATAAACTTTGTCACAGATTGAACATTTATTTCTAAAGAAATGTGCTCTGATCTATGAAATAAAAAATAGTGTTTAAGAGTCACAAGGTTTTAGATATCTAGTAATTGTAGTCTAATAATATATGATAATTATATGTATATGTATTTTGCAGGCTAAGAAAGGGAATTTAAAATAACTATTTCATATTTTAACATCCTGTAGAATTTTATAGATGAGCCATAGAGCTTGATTTTTTTTGATGTGCTAAATATTGAAAAGTATAGAATGCTTTGGAAAATATATGAAAATGTAAGAAAATTGATATAAATATAGTAAAATGAAAGTATTTTTCTATTTTTCAAGAAATTTGGGTAGAAGGATTTTTTTTTTATTCCCAAGAAATGATTTGGTGGTTAGAATATGTGGTATTCAATCTGCTGTGAAAATTTTCACATAAACACAGCACTTCTACCAATAAAATTTAAACTATTAAAATATTCAACATCAATTAATGCCTCCCAATTTCAGAAGCGAAGAACGTTCTTGCTTCCTTTAAAAGTAAGTTAAAGTGTCTTAGGTTATATAAAGGAAAAATAGAATGACTAAAAAGACACTGAAAAAAAATAAAGAAAGGAATTCGTTATTGCTGACTGAGCAGTAGCAATCAAAGCTGTCAAAGACAGGGCTTTATTTTCTGCAGCATCAAGAATTAAGGGGCACCCCTTAAATTCCATTTTTTGTTTGTCTGCTGATTCAGTCAGGAGGCCTCAAATTGAGTGGAGGTGCAGTTTTCCTAAGTTCTGCATGAGTAAGAAAGGTGCAGATTACCTCTGCTCAACAAATCCAGCCTTGTTCTTTTCTTCCTTAGGAATGACAGCAGCGCGGTTCCTCAGAAACGAGATCCTAGTGTCCTCAACAATCAGGTAAGGCACCAACTCTGCAGCTGTTTTTAGAGTTTTAAAAGTTGGAGTGATAGAACGAACAATTCCCAGACTAGCATATCCTGTATGTAAGTTTATAATCCTATGATTATTTTCCTTCCGTCTTTTGACACTGAGTTTTTAAACTCCTGATCTGAATACCTTTACTATTTTCATTTTTGGCAGGATTGAGGAAAAAACTTGAGCTATAGATAGGTTTGCAATTCAAAAAGAGTTTACTTTCATCAACCGACATATTTGCTAGCAAATGCCTTGACCTCTGTTCTTTTATTGGAATGGTATGATGAACAGTCGGATCATTTATGCATTTAGCATTAAGCAAAGTGCTTCCCCTTTTATATTTTGAATGGAAGAAATGTATTAAAATGTATGAATGTGTCATACAACTGATTTAACAGATTCAAGAGAAAACAAATATGTCACTTTAGAAGCAATTATTACTACATACATTTAATAACACATCATACTTAAAATGTATTTTTTCCAAAAAAATAATTAATAAAAAATTAATAAAAAGATTACACAGCACAAGGAGATATGAATTTTGGGTCCATTTTATAAATTTACAATTATAAAAATGAATTAGATTCTATAAACTTCATTTTATTAGATTTAGAACAAAATGTATAATGTGAATGGCATTGAAGGGATTTTATTATGCTTACGGTTGATATTAGTAATATTGATATTAGGGTTGCCAGGTGTCCACTATTTGAGTGGACAGTCCACTTTTTTCACATTATGTTCACTATTTTTTTTCACAAAATAGTGGACATTTTTTTTATTCAAAAGCTTTATGATGAAATGGTACGTAATCTAAAGCTGTACAGTCTACTTTTTTTTACTACTTAACCCCCCCCCCCCGCTTGTCCACTATTTTTTGGAAGCAGACCTGGCAACTCTAATTGATATTAATAGTGATACTTTGTAATCATTGTATATATATTCTTGTTTATGTGCAAGAAGCTTTGTAGGTGCTTTATATTGGGAAATTAGTTATATAGAAGCAAATGTTTCATGTTTTAGGTACAGGTGATTGCTTACATGAAAAGAGCATGGTAAGGAGAGGGGGAAAATTAGTTACGGATGGAGCCTGGGTTGCTGTGTATGAGTCATCATCTTGGAATTATTTTTCTGTACCTTTTCAGGCCTGATCTCTTTGTTCTGGAAAGGTATAAAAGGTGGAAGACATCTTTCCAGGTTGTTGCCTTCATCTCTCCAACAGCCATGAAGAGAGATGGGGTCAGCCAAGTCTATTTTGATCAAAATAAAAGTTGTAATTCTTTGCTGAAACCTCAGCTCAGTAGTTTCTTTGGCTCTTTTAAATTCCTGAGTAACGCTGGGGCAATTGTGAGGCTAAGTGGGAAACCTTACAACCTGGTGCCCACATGATAATCATTCTTTCAATCAAATTCACAATAATTCAAAGCATATGGCCTTAGGTGCTTTTCTTGCTCTGCCAGATTTTGATTATTACATTTTAAAACGGAGTAAAATGTCATCAGTTTTATTTCAAGCAAGCAAGCAAGAATAAGAAAATAAACATCAGGATAGGTTATTGGAAATGATTACTGTATTATCATTTAACGGTTTGTCTAAAAATAATCACTAAAATATATTTCCTGTTTTTAATTGAGAGAAGGCTTGTTTGACATTTAGGCCTCATTCAGAAGTTTGGGAGTGGTATTTGACAAAAGTCAATACGTATCTTGCTTTCTTTCCATTAATTCCCAAGTTAACAAATACTTATTAAACCATATTCCTAATAGTTTGACTACATTTAATACAAGTGCATTTATTATTTAACATACAGTATTTCTACATTGCTTCCCCTTCAATTGAATCTTGTAGCTACAATAAGGATTAAAAACAATTAAGATAACATTGCTTTAATTTATTGTACTTTATCAATGTAAATATGTTCATTAAAAGTGGGAAGAAAAAAGAATACGAAACAAAACTCCATACCATTTGCACAAAAAACCCTATTCTTTTTATTTTGTACAGCCTATTTAATTCCTCTAAATTCAGAGTCTGTCTTTTGTTTTTCTCCAATTTTTGTTACTGAAAACTTCAGCAGACAGAAAAAAATTATACAAAATACACACAGGAAATTAAACCAACTGGCAGGAAAACTGTGTTTTTGTTAAAAGAGTCCAAGAACTGGAAACAGCCTCTTTTATTGCCTTATCTTCAGGCCATTGATCTTAATTAAGTTGCTCAGAGTACGTGTAAAATATTTGGCAGGTATAAAAGAAAGGTACTGAATATTATTAAAGCCATGTTACTAGAAAAAGATGTTACAATGGATATACAAATGAAATTTACTCATGTCTTAATAATTAAAAGGAATATAAAATAGGGTGACATGGATAATTTTGTGACTTTGGACTTACAAATGAGGCTTGTTAAACTTTGAGGGATTTCTGAGAAGAGACAAAGAGAAAATGAAAATAAATTCTGGGATACCATTTAGAGGGATTAAAGATCAAGAATGTTAAAATCTAAGGGAAGGAATATAAAGCTGTGGATTTGATCAAGATTAAAATACATATAGTATGCTGTTTCTGGTAACCCTTAATGGAGTTTGCTGACCAGGATCAAATAATGAGGCTTTAAAGATTTGGGAAAAGAGATTTTTGTTGTATTTTTAGAGAAAATTATAAGTTAGTGTGTTAAAGTTAAGGGAAGGAATATTTGTTTATTTGATTAAGGCTAAATATATATATGTTCTTTTCTGATAACTCTTAATGGACTTTTGTTGACTAGGATAGGTTGACAAGACTTTAAGAATTTGTTTATAGATAGAATATGACATATGAGAGGAAGAGATGTTTTATTGTATTCTTAGAGAAGGTGATAAGTTGTTGAAATTGTTTGTATTTGTGATGAAGAGGGAAATCATCAGACTGGAATTTCTGTTGCTAAGCTGTGACTATTAAGTGAGTTGTGTCCAATTTTGCAACTATTTTTGCCATAGTCATTAAGCAAATCACCATGGTTGTTAAGTGAATCACATAGTCATTAAGCAAATCCACTTTTCCCCAATGACTTTGCTTGTTGAAGCTCTCTGGGAAGGTCGTAATGGCAATTAAGTGACCCTAGAATGCTGCCATCGTCATAAATAAATGCTGGTTGCCAAGTACCTGAATTTTGATCAACATGACCATAGGGATAAACACAACAGTCATAAGTGTAAGGACCAATCATCAGTTACTTTTTTCAGTGCTGCCCTAACTGCAAAAGGTCAGTAAACACATGGTTACAAGTTGAGGACTACAGTGTACTTCGGTACTTGATTGCTTTGAAACATCAAATTGCGTACTTGACGCATTTTTATGTGAAAATTTTGTCCCGATATTTGCTGTTTGTTTGGTACTTGACAAGCAAGCTAGAACTTGTCGATGTTGTGACTAATATATTGTTTCTTATGGGAAAAATTTGTTTGGAACCAATTAACAACTGTACTTGTATTAGTCTTTTATCTTTATAACTGCAAACATTAATAAAATTATACATACATGTGTGTGTGTGTGTGTGTGTGTGTGTATACACGGTGATGCGCTCGATGAGCAGAGCACTGAAACAGCTGGCTTTATAAGCAGACTTTCAAACCTCTGGTTTTCTACTCTGATGACGTCGGCAGGGAACCGACGAAAGCTTAGCTAATAAATAGTTGTTTTTTACATTTATCTGGGAAGTCGTTGTTTTTCTACTGTATATATATATATATATATATATATATATATATATATATATATATATATATATATATATATATTAATTCCATCTTTCTTTCTTCAGAATCTTTTTGTAAGGCCAAGTTAGACTAGGGCAGCGGTTCCCAACCTTTCTAGCTTGGGAGCGGTAAGTGTGAGTGGCAGGTGCACACGCACACGTACAGCTCCATTTGTGTGAATGGCGCATGTGCACACCCTCCACTCGCCTGAATAGAGCTTCACGCAAGCGGAGGGTGCCACAAAGTTCCACTCGCATGAGAGCAGGGCACTTGAGTAGAGGGCGCTTATACTCATGCACAAAGCTCCACTGGTGTGAACAGAGGGTGCTCGCACTCAAAGCTCCATTTGCATGAGTGGAGCTTGCGCTAGTGGAGCTTTATATGTGTGCTTGCCCACCGCTTGAGCAAGTGGAGCTTCACATGCATGTGCTTTCCCATTTCTCCCGCAGCCTGGTTTCGAACAGGTTGCGGCCCAGGGATTGGGGACCCCTGGACTAAAGGATGGAAGAAGGATTTCTATTACTAAAAAAATAAACCCACAAAAGCCCCACATTGATGAAATAAATGCAGATAAATACAATTAGAAGGGGCAAGAGTGAAAAAATAACTCCAGTGACATAGATGGCACCATGATTATGCAACTACAATAAATATATTCTGTAAAGATTCAATAAAGCATATTTTTGAGGACTTAAGCTTCTGTGTTGTACCATACTGAAATATTTTAATTTGCAATAAAATAACGTGTCATAACTTTTTCAATCATTGGTACATTTTTCTAATCCATTTACACATATGAATAATGGACTATTATATGTTATTTCAAATTAATAGATTTTTGTTTTTTAATGCAGGTATCTGGATTCTCATCTTATAATTCTTCCTCTACCACAGCATCTTCATACAGGGAAAGAAGGTTCCGTAACATATTCTGTGATTCATCAAGTAAGCTCCCCAAACTATTTGTAATTTTTTAAAATCACTACGATGAACCTTATTTCACCATAGCAGTAAATTAAATCAAATTTTCTTACCAACAATTATTTGAACATTTTCCAAAGTTGAACTTGCAAGGTACAACATTCAGTAGCAAAATGGCTGATGGGGCTCTGCCATTCTTGTAGAATAACACCAATTTTGAAATTACCTTATTGTTTCCTGACAGGTTTCCTGGCTTAATTCAAAGTGCTGTTTATTACATACAGTATAAAGCATCAATTTGTGTGTGGGCGGCCAGTTGAGGATCTCCAGCATTTTCTGAGATTCATAGAATATATACCACTCTTTTTCAGTGGTGGCCCTCAGCTTATGTGGACATTTGTGGATGGCCTGTTGAGAGTCTTCATCTCTTCCTAAAGTTATTGGAGCATGTACCAAAGGACTGTCCTTTTCAGTGGTGGCTTCCTATTTATGAAGCAGTTTATTCTCAGAATTACTGCAATATCTAATGTTTATCCAAACTACATTGACTCTTTTTGTTTTATTTCAAATGATTATGTCATCTTAATATATATTCAGAAATCATTGTCATATAGAATAAAATACCATAAAGTATAATTATTTGCTGAGACGATTTCTAACATAAGTTAGAAGGTATGGTACATTCTAATAATGTGTTTTCCTGTAACCACCTAGTTAGAATATACGTAACTTGTAACAAAATATTGCATGTTATTTTTTTAAAATAGATTTAGGTTCATTTGCATGCTTCAATGGAGGTGAATGTGTACACTGGAAAATGTGCAACTGTAGTCGATATAATGCAACTGGATCAAGATGTCAGATAGGTAAGGAGACGATATCATTTTAAGCCACCCATTTTACATAGAATGATCTAAGATGCAGAAATAACCTTTAACATGATTGATAGACTTATTCTCAGAATCAACACAATTGCCCCAAAGGCACAAATCTGTAGTTTGGAGTTTTCATGCCCTATTCTGAAGAAGAAAAGGATGAGGGCAGGAATCCCAACAACCATAAGTGTAATGTATCACCATGCCTATTGTGAAAACAAATATTTTCCCTCTTCTGGCTACATGTTAACAGTCCTCACTTCCTTGGATGCAAGTTAAGCCAAGAGTAGTATCGCTTCTGAATAATTCTTTCCCTCTTCTTTTG